>NC_142118.1:3102500-3357500 GCF_056152115.1 Neolamprologus brichardi | reverse complement strand
GATCTGCATGGAGGAATGGGCCAAAATACCAGCTACTGTGTGTGCAAACCTGGTAAAGACCTATAGTAAACGTTTGACCTCTGTTATTGCCAACAAAGGTTATGTTACAAAGTATTGAGTTGTATTTTTGTTATTGACCAAATACTTATTTTCCACCCTGATTTACGAATAAATTCTTTACAAATCCTACCATGTGAATTCATGGATTTTTTTTTTCACATTCTGTCTCTCACAGTTGAAGTGTACCTCTGGTGCAAATTACTGACCTCTGTCATCATTTTAAGTGGGGGAACTTGCACAATCGGTGGCTGACTAAATACTTTTTTGCCCCACTGTATGTATATATATATATATATATATATATATATATATATATATATATATATATATATATATATATATACATATATATATATGTGTGTGTATCACCTCCAAAGATATCTGCTGTAAACTGGTGGTCCTGAAGTCCAATACTTTAGAATCAAATTAAAAACAGTATTTCAGTATAATGTCTAGACTGCCAAAAGGGGAAGATTAGGCATGAAAGGCTTTTTTTCCTTATCATTATCGTCATTTGTTATCTGTGGTGTGCAGAAGTGCTTTGTTTCTTTGCTCATCACCGTTAAAGCCATATCTCGACAAGCTGCAACCAACTGATTTTGTCAAACTGACGATGCAAAAGTCTCGAGTCAAACGTATTTTCAGACAGACGTTCCTCTTTTGCCTTCAGAAATGATTTAATTCTTCATGGCACAGATTCAACAAGGTGATGGAAACATTCCTCCGAGATTTTGGTCCACATTTACATCCTGGTGTCACACAGTTGGACCAGATTTGTTGGCTGCACATCCACGATACCAATCTGACATTCCACCACATCCCAGAGGTGCTCTGTTGGATTGAGATCTGTTGACTGTGGAGGCCACTTGAGTGCAGCGAACTCATTGTCAGGTTCAAGAAACAAGTTTGAGATGGTGTGTTCTACTCCAGAAGATGGGTACACTGTTTTCATAAAGGGATGGAAATTACCAGCAACAACACTCTGGTAGGCTGTGGGTTTAAATTATGCTTACTTGGTATTAAGGGAACTAAAGCGTGCCAAGAAAATATCCCCCACATGATTCACAGCTCCAGCAGCACCCTGAGCTGTTGATCTAAGGCAGGATAGATCTATGCTGTGATGTTGTTTACACCGAATTCTGACCCTCCCATCTGAATTGTACAGCAGAAACTGAAACTCATCCGACCAGGCAACATTTTCAATTTTTGTGTTGTCCATTTTTTGGTGAGTCTGTAAATTGTAGCCTCTGTTTTATGTTATGAATTGACATGAGTGGCACTTGGTGTGGTGTTCTGCAGCTGTAGCCCAAATTCTGCAAAGGTTGGATGTGTTTTGCATTCAGAGATGCTCTTCTGCGTATGTTGGTTATGATTTTTATCAATACAATACCTTTGTTTCTTACACCACATCCACAAGAAACTTCATAGCATGATTAAAGGGAAGGTTATGTTCTGGGATTTGCATCTTAGCTAGATTACAAATGTCATTGTGATCTATTTTAAGGTTCAGAAGTTGCAGTTCCTGTTTAATTGTTGATTTTGGATTTTGTCACAGTGCATGGATGGATAGATATGTTTCTGTGATACTCTGTTTAACAAGTGCTTACATCCAGTGCTAATTTAAGTTCCCAAAAAGTCCTTAGCCTTTAAAACTGTCCGCTAAGGCAGCTGTGAATAACTGTCCTGCGTTCAGTTATGTGTTGGCTAGAGGACTCAGGAGGGACCGAGCTACAGATCACATGCTTAAATAACTGATAGACATTTACAAGGCATTGCAGCGACTCTCCTTTCCTTTTGGCAGGACACTCAGTCTGTCAGACCTTCTCAATGTCTCACACAAGCACGAAGCGTTACGAACTATGAAGTCTACATGTGTATCACCATGAAACTGTTTTGCATGTTTCTATCACTGTAGACTAACTAGAGAACTAGAGTGAGAGTTGTTTGTGCCTTCTTTATTAACATGGAAAGATTACAGGAAAATATGGTGTCATAATTATTCCTCAACACCTCTCTCATAGATCAGAGTTCATCGGGTGTCTAATAGGGGTGCACTGAGAAACTTCCCGGTGCAGCTTGCTGTAAATCAGCTTAGCTTGAGCAGATTTGATGACAAAGAATTAATAGCTGTAAAGGACACCCTGAGCCCAAACGTCTGAAAGTCAACTGTCATCAAATACCCACGGGGCCATTAACAGGTCACACAGGCGTAGCTAAGCTGAGCCTGCAACATCATCAGCACAGTTACCCCCCCTCCCCTGAAGCACCCGGAGCACAGGTGCACTTCCTGGAACAGCGGCAGCGGCGGAAGAACCTCTTTGTCCAAGTATTTGTCCTCTTCCTTCATCCCGGTGAATCTTTGGCGCTTTAATTTGAGACACCGTAGCACACGATGGATATAAGATGTGAGATCGTGAATTGTCAGCTGGCATCTTTAGCTAAAATCCAGCACTCAAGTGTTGACAGATGTTTTAATCTCATAACCTATAAGGTTCCTTTTGCATTCAAGACACTCAAGGCTTTTTCTTTTTTTTTCTACACAAACCGCCATTTGTAATTCTAATATGCTGTTCATCAGATACAAACAGACCTCTTTTTTGCCTCGGACCGTTGCAAGCATATTTGCCAAACCTTGTTCTGCGCTCAAGGGGAACTTTGCTGTCACTGCCTAAGATGACCTCACCTGTGGACTCCCCGGTTTATATGCTTGGTCACGTACAGCAGGCCGCAACTCCCCTCTGAGCACGCTCGACCACGTGGTCACGTTGTCGGCCCGTATGCTAATGCGCGCTACAATCACACAGAATGCTAAAACCACATAACTGCCCTCTATGCAAATACTGACTTCTGTGTTGAATGCACCGGGCAGCCAATCCCTGAGGGAAGAAATGAAACGAGTTTAGAGGAGAAATATGGTAAACGGGTTTGCTCACTGAAACCACAAACATTAAACCGTACTTGGAAAACATTTTTAAGGCATTGCAGTTTTCCCTACTTAATAGAATTATTCTCGTTTTCTTAAATGCTATTGTTCATATTTAATAGAAGCCACTTACTTTATCCAACATGTTAAAAGATACATAAAATTTCTTTCTCAGCTGGTTCAAGATCCCAAGTGAACTTGTCCTCCAAAGAACGTGTTTGATTTTGAAGCGTACTGTTGATCTGTGACATGTAAAATACATTTTAATTGCACTGCAGACAGAAGTGAACTGTCATCACTACTGTGGGACGTGTATCCATGGTAACTAAGGACACATATCTGGGTAACACAGGAGAAACTTGCTGCAGATGGAAGAAGTTTGCCTTTAAACTTGTGTTTAACATCATGAAAGAATCTGTTTGAACCCAAATCATGAGTTTTTCTTTCCCCCTTAAACCTAAGCAAATACTTTTGCATGTATCTAACACTAAAAGAGAAGGTGAGGACCAGAGATGGGCGTTACTATAATCCAATTACTTTTTTCAAGTAACGAGTAAAGTAAGGGATTACTATTGCAAAAACGGTAATTAGATTACCGTTACTTTCCCGTAGGAACGCTGCGTTACTGCGTTACTAAAACCGTGATTTTTTTTTGCGAGAATGTCTCATGACAGTGACGTAAGCGAGTGCAACGTTCGTGACAACAGCTGTGTGCAGATCAACAATGGATCATATATCGAGTGCAGAGAGAGTATGAGCGTGCAGCGTTTAAAGCGTGGAAGTACTGACCTTACTTTGAGTTTGATTCCATAAAAAGTGACAAAAACATTAGTGTCCGTTGTGCGTGGGAAGAAAACTTCTTTTTACAGCGAAAAACCCCTAAACTTCAAAGCAAGCTCCGAGTAGCTACGACGTAATGGGAAACTCACAGAGAAACTCGCGGATTCTTCCACTGACCGCTGCAGCACACCTGCACCAGGGTAAACCTCCACCTACCCCACTCCTGCTTTACAGGTGAAAATAGAGCAAAAGGACCGCTAGTCTTTGATTTTATTTATTTTCTGCTGTGTTTAAAGTTTTAAAAAGAGACTTTTTCATTTGATTACATTTTGTATGATGGATTAAGTAGAAAAAGTAGAATTGGGCTGAAAGATCTATCGCTTTATCACCTATTCAGGTTGTATATCGTGTTTTTAAAAAGTAACTAAGTAATTAATTACTTTTGAAAATTAGTAATCAGTAAAGTAACGGGATTACTTTTTGGGGGAAGTAATCAGTAATTAGTTACTGATTACTTTTTCAAGTAACTTGACCAACACTGGTGAGGACAAAAATAATAGTAAAAGGAGAGTGCAAAAACGTGGTCCCGTGCAGGACTCGACCCTTCAAATGCAGACTTCTGTAGGTTTTGTTCTTCTACATGATAGAAACAACAACCTAAGGGCGTTTAGGGAGGAGAACAAAAGCACTGGGAGCTAAATCTGTTAAAGCAGGTCGCAGATGACAATAATGTTAGTGTTATATTAGCTTCCAGAGTTTCTGGAAATCTTCCCTCAGATGCCCCAAATGTAGAATGTTACTGGAACTTTAACCCTTTCTCCTTGAACGCCTACAAGGAGTAACCTGTGATGCTCTTTTCTGAACTGAGTGGTTTCCAACATATTTCAGATCTGCTTATAGAAAAAAATATCTGTGTTTGCATCAGAGGTTAGTGAGGGTGGTCTTACAAAAACCTGTTCTAATGGTCATCAAGCCATTGATATATACTGAGATGTCAAAACTCATTATTAATCATACAGAGGACAAATATGTCGATGACCATAAACACTTTTTGTTTGGTCTCTGGACCGTGTGGGACGCAGCTCTTATAACCAGTAACGATGCTTCACATGAAAGTTGTGTCAAGCTTCAATCACAAGTCAGGATTTCCAGTGGGGTCAGAATGAGTCATGTAAGGAGTGATCCAATTGTAACTCAGTGCAGTGGGTTGCAAAGAGACTATTTGAAGGGAGCATTAAATCTGTGTTGGGTTCATCACAGCTAATAGTTGCTTTGGTGCAGTCACAGAAAGTTTATGTAAATATATTTTGATTTGCAGTAGTGCATCAAATGAAATGGTTGACAGCCAGTTTACCTGTTTAGTATCATCACAACAACACACAGTACTAATCTTTCCATCCAGCATCAGCTCTTTGTGTTGCATTTGCCTGAGCTGGCATGAAAGAAGCCTGATGTCTCTCAGTGCTCGTTGTCATGGTGAGCTGCTTTGGCAGCACTGCTAGTGTATATTTATGTGTACTTAATGTTAACAGGAAGACAAAGTAGTGTACTCAAATAATAACAGATATTGCAAGTAAAGAAGATAAATAGTGATATTTATTAACCCTGCGATGCCAAGTGTGTCATACTTGATAGGTGAATACTTACTTGATACTTTTTGTGACACTTTGAGAACGCTACATTGTCAGCACAATAACATTTTAAGCAAAAACTGAATGAAAATGATGGATGTAGTAAAAAATGGTTACAAATTAAAGGTCATAATTGTTCATTGTAAATTGATGCATTTTAATTGTAAAATGCATCAAAATATCAGCCCAATAAGTCTCATGTACATAGAGTTAAATGTGACTCAGTCCTCATCTACCTCATATTGTAGATATAATCATGCATTTGAGACTCAGCTGGAAGTTATCTGATCTATTTGTAAATTACAAATGAGGCAAATTTTTGTTTTTCTCATGAACACCGTTTGTGTATATTTTTTTTCTTAATTCAGTAATTGAAATTGAAATCCACTTATTAAAACTTTTTGTTACATTTACCCTTTTAAAAACCTTTAAATATAAAAAATGTGGCAAATATTATATTTTTAGTTTTTTAGATTTTTCTGCATTTTGATCGGTGACACTGACTGTGAGAGGTTTTCGAGTGATTTCCAGCACATTTGGTTACGACGTGTGCCGAATAAACATGTGAGGAAAGATCAGCTGTGGTTGTAGATTTCATTGCGCTTTGGTTTAAACAAACTTCTGGTTTTAGCTGACGAGGTGTACAGGTATTCATAGTCGTCATGGGACCAATCCTGCATTTTTCCTTTGGCCTATTTCGTTATGTTTGTTTGTTTTTGTTTTTTTTAAATCGGCACCTCTGTGTTCAGGACATTGTAAGTCATGGTCATAGCATGAAATATGCTAAGAATGCAGGATCTGGGACGATGAGATCGGAGTAAAATCTTTCCTCCTGTGATGGTGTTACAGATGTAATCTTCTTTAGATCCTGTCTTGCTCCTCTTGTCTCAGCATCAGTCTGTTTGATGTGTGGATACTCCTACACTGTGCTGACAGCGTTCTTCGTCACCAGATGTGACCTACTGGCCTTTCTACCATTGCCATGAGATCCACTGACATGTTACTCAGAGCACCTGACTAGCATTTGGGAAATGCTACTTTGTAATAACAGTGAATCTCACGGAGCATATTTGTTTTTTTGTGCATGTTTAATTTCTGATTAGACTTTGAATAGATTTATATCAGGATTCCCTGAAAATCTCTTGCTAAAGAGACACATACAGGTCTTAAACACACAAACACACTGCTCCCTTCATCCTCCTCTGTCCTCCCCTCCTGTTCTCTTCCCTCAGGCAGATAGCATCAAAGATCTGTCACGTCGGCACCTGGTCTTACACAAGTGTTAATGTCCCCACCTCAGCTGAGAATCACCGGAGCACTGACGCCAGGCTGAAGTGTGCCTCTGTGATTCGCTGTATTTTAGCTTTAAATGTATTTAAAGAGATCAGAAGTCTACTAAAGCTTTCACAGTTTTCAGAAAGAAGGAGGTTTAAGCAGCATTGTGTTTAAATATCCGTGTGCGGCGCGTATATAACAGGCAGCGTTCCATCTCCTGCCGCTCGGACACAACAAGCCAATCATTCCTGAGTTCTAAAATAAGCTCCCCCCCCCGCCATCCTCTTGCTCTCCCTTCACATGTGCTCCTCTCGTCAGCACCTCTCACCTTCAGAGTGACAGGAGACAACTGATGAGGAGCTGAGGAGGAAATGGGCGACATCAAGAGGGAGTCAGCAAACTTTGAAAGGGGAGAAATGGATCCGAGTAAATCAGTTTTAAATGGGCAGATTACCTTCTGTCTATCACAGCTCGCTACTAAAGAGGCTATTGTAGTTGTTGGCCACATGATTGTTACTAGGGGTGGGGGGAAAAATCGATACTGTGTAGCATGGTGATATTTTGTTTGCTAATAATGTATCGATACAGGGACAGCAGAAATCGATATTTTGTTACAAAAAAAGTTTTTGTGCTCTGACTTCAGAGCATGTTGATCCTTTTTCTGAGCAAGAATCCTGACATTCCTTCACTGTCCAAATGTGTTTAACTTTTCTTTTGGCAGCAATAAACATGACAGTTTACTTATTTTAATTTAAGACATGTTTTATTTTAATTAAGTTTAAAACTTTTTTATTTAATGTAAAATTATATTTTGTTTTAATTTACTTTCAAATTCTTCAGTTGCTGAAGGGGCTGCATAGTTTTCATAAACTGCATAGTTCAGAATAGCTATAATTGTACCAGATGGTTGATTCAGTTAAGTTGGACTAGACTGTGATACAAACCGTTCAGTTTGTCAACAATAAAACTGAAATGAGAGAAAGACTGAGTGTGAGACTTTGATATTAGAGAAAATGAATATTGATAAAATTTACCTTCATGTACAGAATCTGAATATCGCAAAATATTTTAAAAAATTGCAATAATATCGTATCGTGAGCTAAGTATTGTGATAATATCGTATCGTGGGATGTATGGTGATTCCCACCTCTAATTGTTACTGTGATTTGCTGCGAGCTCAGACAGTATGCAATAAATTATTGGACTTTGTAGTTACAAATACCACCAAATTTGTATTGTACCTTGACTGCATTCTGAATGTTTCTCCATCCTCCATTGATCAGTGTTTCCTAACTGTGTGTTTGCTCTCTATTCTAGGAGCCAGTGCAAATAATTTCATTGTGTAGTTATGTCTTAAAGACACAATGCAAGTTTCCCATTTTGGGGCAGCTGCTACAGTTTCTGATGTTTGTGTAGCTTTAGTACGGACAGAGCCTCTCAGTATTAAGATGAGCTTAAGATAGCTGCAGATGTAGCTCTCTTCTCACATGAAACCCTGCTTCGTCTGGCTTTCTTGGGAACTCTACTTTTTCGGGTGTTAGAGTACATAGAAGACTCAAAATCTTGGCTTGTGCTTTCATACACACATAACTTTGTGTGTGCATATATATATGTGTGTGTGGGGGAGAGGATGGGGGTGTCAATTCTCTGGGATCCACATGAACTTTGAGACTGTGAGGTCACACACTCGCTGACAACTCAACCACCTGTTGCCCCCCCCCCACACACACGCATGCACGCACACACAAGTGTGCACAGGGACACACATATCCACATCCTTACACCCACGTCCACATTCATAGCACACCCTCTGTCGTTAGACTCGTCACTTCTGCAGACTTGGAGTTGAAATGAGTGGCGATCGTGACGACGGTGTTTGAGAGTTGCGCTTTCTCTCTTTTGTTCTGGGATGTTTTTCATTTTTCTGTGAAAAAAACGGCTACTTTGTCACACACACACACACACCTGCAGTTATACGCAAATACAACTAGGCGTATTTTCTTGAGGAAATATTGTATTGTGATTGCTTTGATTTAAAAAAAAAAAAGTGTAAAGAAATCGTCGTGCCCACACGAACTTGCATTGAATTTCGTTACAAAACCACGTGAAATCAGTTAAATTAGTAAGTTATTGATTACATTCAAACATCGTGACATGTATACATATATTTTATTTGGCTCAAAAAGGTCACAGAACATGTTAACGTCCTCAGGCCAAAAGGCTTGTTGTTATAGCGTATTTGCAAAGAAAAGCTTTTCAGTCAAGTTCAGGGCAGGGTGTCCCATACCTGACCCAGTCTTAAGAGCAGAAGCAGGTGCATTGGGGTTTTTAAGTGCGAAGGGTTGCACAGCCCTTTATATACAGAAATCTCCTCCCGCCCACCTCCCCCCTTATATATACAGAGTCATGTACTGTTGCTTCTCTGTCAGACATGAAAAAATACATTTAAGCCTTAAATCTTTTCATTATCCTCTCCTCTCTACAGTTTTTACCATTAGACCACGACTGCCACCAGGAGAACTCCTATGGCCTGTTGTGGCTATGACGTCATTAAGTAATTATACGTCCGACCCCGAGTGTGTAAAAAGTGTTTTTGAGTGGTGAACAGGCCCTGCTATTAGTGCATAGTGATCAAAGGAACAATCGTGCATGTAATGAGAAAAACTTTGATGGTGTTTAGTAGTCCCGCCCACTGTAGGCAGTGATAGAGACAAAGGCAGCACTGTATGAGTACCATAGTTACTGTTTCAGGGCAGAGGATGAAGTGCTTGCTTTGATTCTCTGGGCCACAACGGTCTGAGCCCAGTCCAAATTCAGTCAGTGTGTTCATTCGTCTCCTTAACCACCACTGCTGCTTCTTTAGTGACCACTGCAGGTCCACAGGCATGTCATAGAAATCGTGCGTGAAAACAAAAGTAAAAATTATTTCCTTCAGGTAAAGCTTTAACAAGCTCATATATTCACAGAGGCAAAAAAAAGCCTGCTCTGTCACTTCTTTCTGTCCTCAGCGTGACGCTTGATCGTTAACTCAGAGAGTGTTCGGGAACAAAAGCAGCACACACCCAATCCAGGGTGTCACCGTGTGTTTGTGACAACCCGGAGTCAAAGTCAGCCCATGTGAGCTGTGACCTGCGAGGCCCCGCCTCCCGACTGGCTCCCTGCCAGTCCCAAAGTCCGAGAATCGAACAAGAAGCCTTGCTGTCCTCCGCCGAGCACGCCCAGACTGTCCGTTAAAGTCCCACTGGGCGACGAGCCGAGGAAGGCGCTCTGATGATTGGCTGTGGCAGTGGCGGCCATTTTATCAGGACTGGCGGCGAGGCGCGGCGAAGAGGGAAATGTGTAACCGTACAGGCTGTAGGGCGGCGTGTGGAGGCGGAGGCCGGCATAGCCCTGCGAGGTGGGGTTGGAGAGATAGCCGAGCTGAGAGGCAGGGAGAGGCAGGGAGCAGAATCCTTCGGCTTCGTACGCAGATGGACCTCTGGGTGGGGGGAATGGCTCTGGGGCGTTGCTGTAACGGTGGAGGGGGTGCACCGGCCGGCTACAGGTGTAGTCCGGTGGGCTGAGAGGGCAAACTTGGAAAGGAGACGAGCACGGGGATGTGGAGAGCAGGTGAGGCGATGCTCCAACCGCTGCATGAGTTCCTGGGACTCCTACAAAATAAGAGCAGGATAAATGTTTACAGCCATGGCAACCTGTAGTTATGACCAACCAGTACTCTGAGTGACTGATAAACACTTTCATGGTGTGAATGAGGACGCCCATCACAAACAAAGATTTTGTGTTTAGGTTGGATGGCTTATGTTCACCATCCAGAAGCTTCCTGTTGTTGAACTTTACCTTGCTTGGTCATGCCAGGGATGTCCTCAAATGTGAGTGTTCGCAGGGATGGACGCCAGAATGCATAAGACTCAACCAAAGCCTCCAAACCCATCCTGCAAACGCACACAAACGCACACATTAACACGTCACCGTGAGCTCTCCCAACCTTCTAATGTCTGATGCAGTGGGAACCTCTCTTTCTCACTCTAACTCAGCACGCCTCACTAAATCGTGCATTTCGCCAACCACCTGGCGGCCATCTTAGTCGCCTGTGGGGCCCTCCTCGCCATCTCCATGGAGACCGCAGGTAATGAGGGGCATAAACGCCAGGCTTCGATTGGCTGCTGCTGGTTGGGTGCTTGTGTGTAATTGCTTTCACACGGCTTTTACGGGCGAATCAGGACGAAGGAGCAGGAAGCCGCAGCAACGATTTATGAGGTGGGACTCTCCTTCTTCCTCCCCCCCCCCCCCCCCCAAAAAAAAATCTGAGCCTCCATGCTCCTCTAGGTGGGGCGGAGGGTTGCTGTGGCGGGTGGGTAATGCGAGTGCTCTGTTACCCCTCGTTAGCGTGAGGATAAAAGTCTTCCCCCCCGCGGGGTTGTAGCCACGGTGATAATTTAGACAAGCTGCCCGGAGCGGTTCTGTGTGCTCCAAAGCAGCCTATCAGAGCAGAAGTTTATTTAGCAAACTGCTTAACTCTTCCTGTAATATTTAAGAGGAGGGGTTTTTTTCAGCCTTCCTGAGTTTAACTTTTATAGGGTCAGCTGTCAAGGTGCCTGGGTTATCCAGTTTGCCGTTCTCTACCTTCCTCCCTCTCGCACATTCCCTCTGCTTCCCTTCCTCCGGCTCTCCTCTCTAATGATTTCTACGAGGCCTCAGGGGAGTGGCTGTTTGGAGACTGCTAGAGTTTTACTGCTGTGTTGTTTTAATGCTGTGTTTATATATGTTTAGAAATGTGTTTATACAGATTTTCTTCGGGACACTCTTGACTTTTATTATTTTGCTGTTGATGTTTATGTTCCCGAGGCTGGCTGGAATCTGACGCTCCATTTAGGCTCGCAGACAAAGTTACAGCATGTGCCTGTAACAGCGCAATTGCAGGAATTAATTTGCCTTTAAAGTTAGCACATTTGAACGAAAACGAATCACCACTCTAACCGTAGCCACGTCTTTTTTCAGCTTAGTCCATTTTTTTTTCCTTTTTTTTTGCCCTTCAGGACAAAATTTAATGGGAGGCTGTAGCACATTTTCCATTAGGGAAAAAAATAAATAAATAAATACATAGCTTTACTCCCCATAAAATCAGACTAAAATAGCAGTGACAAAAACCACATGCAAGCCAAAATATGAAGCAGTCATGCATCGCTCACTAGCCCTAATGCACCAGATAATGTGCAAATCTCTGCGGTTAAAATGAACTCACCGGTTTCTGCCAGAGTCTCTGAAGCCTTTGGCAAATGGGTTTCTGTCAATTTTCAGCCTTGTAATCTGAAAAAGCAAAATAAGACTCTAATTATTTCCTGAAACTTTGTTATTATGAAATCAAAGATAAGATAAGATGTTTTCTTTCTTGGAAATCTTTCAATCAGGTCTATAAATAAATTCTTGTATGTTTCTTTGCACATTTATGTGACTTTGTGTGGGTTCATGCATGCATACGTGCATGGAGTTAATGTCTGTGAGCCCGTTCAGACTGTGGGTGGTGTTTAAGGCCCAGCTCTGTGACCCTCATCCAAAAGGACTTTTATAGACATCACCACCGTGTTCTGACTTCAGCCATCATGCACTGCAGGCCAGCAAACCTCAGCTAACGTCCTACTTCAAAGCTCACATGGAGCAAACATGTGCAAAAACACAGAAAAGCTGCAGCTTTCCTCACTGAAAACAGAAAATAGAACAATCTTAAGCTATGTGTGACAACATAAGCAAATATCGCTATTATTTCTTAACAGCCCGTCACATAAGCCTTTATTTGGTAAAGTGCTTTAACAGCCTGCAGAGGAGTTTCCAGAGGACTTTATTCTGTTTATTTTGCAGAGCATGTACATGCATAGACATACACGCCTGCTGACAGTTAGAGATGAATCTGCCTTTAAATGCAAAACATATTTAAAACAAAAAATATCCCTGTAAAGCACTTTAAAATAGATTATCGTCTTAAAAAGTGCCAAATAAATACATTTTACTTACTTACTAGGAATTAAAATAGCTTATCTTTACACTGCATGATGAGCTGCACGAATGTATATTAAACTAAATCAATCTCTACTTCACAACCACAACATCCAAAATTACATCATGTGTTTTCAAATTCACAGCACATTGTAGCAGCACACACTGGAAATGTGAGTATTTTGTTATATTTAGTTTACGGGTCTCTACAGAGGAGTTCAGCTACCTGTTGGTTCTGATACGCCGTGACAGTGGTGAACACGGTCTCCGGGAACGAGAAGGTGCGCGTGCCTTCCCCCGCAGGGATGCTCCTCACTGGGGATAACTCTTCTCCACACTCCTTACGGATTACATGGACCCGCGGCTGGTATTTGTGCATGGAGTGCAGAATGATCTGAACCGGGGGAGGAAAACACATTGATTGAGGCTTGGATTATGTAACTGCTATTTTATGTGTTTCATAAAGCATGGCTGGGGAAAATGGACAAGATCTACAGACCTACACTGTAAAAATAAAGAAAGAAAATTAAATAAAACATAAAAATGCAGAACATTAAGTCATGTTCAACTCAGACTAAGAAACTATGAGACTTTTACTATTTCATGAGATGAGACTTTTGAATATTAGATTAGAAATTTACATTTTATATAATAGCTCATTGTGAAATTGAATGTTTTGATTGTAAATAATATGCAGTCATATTATTTGCTACAATAGTAGTACATCATTTCATACAACAGAGCCACAGGTGTGATGTGCTGCTACATACATGTCCTTGGTCATCCAGCTCGTTGTTGGTCAGTTTGAGTTTGTCGAAGCTGATCACCTGACGCATCCACGTCTCTCCTGAGGCCGGGGAGTCCGGATGGATGTATACTCTGGGAGGCACGGGGGAGTCGGCATTCCCCGCTACCATCCACTTGGAGCTGTGATACACGTACCTACACAATTCACACACAAGACAGTGAGTGAGCACGGTTTCTGTCTGAATGAACGTATCATTTACAAAAGATGGACTCGATACTTCAATAACTGATGAATAAATATACAGTAATAAAGAATAAAATGTTTTCTTACAAGGGAGTGAATTTACAAAAGCATAAAACTTTAACACTAAAATCTAAGTTCATATTTTACTCTTTATGACTTTAGGGCCGGACTGGACCCCCCCACCCCCACCCTTCCAGGCCACAGGTTAGACTCCACTACAGGATTAATGCTCTTCTTAAACAAACAGTATTTTCCTTCTGTTTGATCCACGGCGCTTTGACACCGGACGTTCTGAAGTGCGCCAATGCGCACCAAAGTTTACATAATGAATTTGTTCTATAGGCAGATGGACCAGTAACGTGCTATCCGGCATGTTATTCACTTTAAAACGTGGTATCCTATAAACTGAATTTTGAACCTTTGGAATGACACCCACGCGGTTTATATCACGCAAAGACTTGGCTGCACGGATACCGCTGCAATAACACGCCGTTTTCTTCTGCTTTGTAACGACTTTTGCTGGTTTGACCTTCCAGGGTGGAGAGGTTAGGTATCCAAACGGTCCTCTCCAAAAGGGACGACAAAACCGCCGTGACAAAACACCGGTGCCAAGCACCATTTGTGGAGGCAAAGCTGAGGTTGCACAATTGAAAAATCCTGGGTTGTACCAAGAACAGAGTGTATGGAGTCTAAATCAGGACTACATGCTAAAGAAAATTGCTGTGCTGTTCCCATTTATACAGTACACGCGTGTGAGAGTGTATCTTTAAGCTACAGTGCTGTGGGGTACAAATTTCATTCTTTTGGGGACATTTTTCGCGATTCGTTTTTTCGCCTCAAAATCGCTTTTCTGTCATTGGGAATGCGTCGTGTGATTTGACCAAATTCCTTATATTGTGCTTTTTTTCGGACAAAATGGAAATGAATTAGTTTTTTTCGGGGCTGGATGACACAAAACTATTGAACTATTTTACGAATGACGTGTTTTATCGCTTAGTATCTCAGCGAGTCCTTTAAATCCTAACAGCGCATTTAAAATAATCATATTAACAATTGTTTTTGTTAACATCCAGCATGTTTGCTTCACATTATGCATTAGCCTATTTTGATGTGTTATTATAGCTTAACAGATTATTACGTCAATAAATTGCCTTGGGCTCCATAGTCCTGGCTATTGATAAAGGTGTTACGTTGATCCAACATGTTTAAACAATATGCATTTTTTTTACAAATATTTTCTAGAGTTTTGTTTTTTTATCAGTGCATAAATTCATCCTTTAACTTTTGGCACTGAATATATCCAATATCATGCTCAGTGATTCATCAAAACAGTTGAATATAAGGTTTTAAGGATTAAAACAATTCAATTCGACATCCAATCACAAATCAATAAAAAATCTTACTTTTTTAAAAAGTTACGTGGGACTAGAGAATTACATCACTGCCACACTTAATCTACCTTTTAGCGCATTACTTTATCTGAAAAGTTCAGTCAGCAAATGAACACCAAGATTTTGCCTTCATTTAAAAAAAGTAAACATTATTTAAAAATTACTTTTTAAAATATTTTGTACAGAATTATAACATTAATGAGATGGTGTACATGCTATAATTGACATTATTACATATTATTAACTCAAAAAGTCCATCGTTTTGTTAAAATAAAGCTGAATGTGTTCTTTTAGTTCACATTTAATTTGTTTTTTTGGCGCCGACCACAGTCCCTCACGTGATGTCGCAGGACTTGTGTCATGTGACTTTTTTATATTTCGACAGGGATTGCTTTGACAAGTCAAAAATAAAATGGTGTTTCAAATATCCCAGTGTGCTCAGATTCACTGGCACTCTATTCTGTTTTTACTTTTTCCTTCATTACGATATTTGAAAAATAGCTTTTAAAAATTCTGACAGCAGGATCTCAAAGTTTAAGAAGCAGCATCTTTACGATTTACGAGCTTTGGAGTAAGTGTGCACGGGCCTGTGGTGGAGCTTTTTGTGGGTCTTACCTATATCGTTTATTGTCCACGGGGATTATATCCATGGCGATGTAATACTGCTGATGTGGATCCAAACCCGTAATCTTCACACGCATAGCGGGGAACATCCGGCTGCCAGGAAAACCAAAATCATTCTTTTGCAACACTCTGTCATTTTTTAACTGGTAAATAATATATTATTCATCATCACACAAAATGCATTAATAATAGCTTAATTAAAGAATCAATGCAATAGAGTTTTGTTTGGCTTGGTTAGAGAGATTAACTCTCTAAATAATTATTTTAATAGCAATTTTGCTCACTTTTCAAATTATCATCTAATTTCTACGAATCGTGCGTCTTATTTCTTCTTATATATTTGATATTGTTTTCATCTTTAAAAATGTTTTTTCACTCCTCGAGTTTCTCATTTCTTATTTTCTTCAGTCACCCATAAAGTTACGCATTCACGCGAATCCCTGTCTCACCGTCCGGCCTTGGTGATGATCATCTCAGTGCCAATCTCGTGGAACCTTTTCCACAGGTCTGATCCCTGCAGGTCCACGCGGGTCTCCTCTCCGGTCCCGGTTACTGGCGCCGTGCACAGAGCTGCGGGCTGCGGGCTCTCCAGCAGCGCGTCGTCGCTCTCTGCTGCACCGGGATGAATTGAGATTGGCGCGTGTTAATTGTAACATTCTATCACAAGCCAAGCGTCGTTCACGAGGTGTTGCGTTTCACTCTTGTTGTGTGACTCATTAAAAGAAAAGAAAAATAAATCTGAACGGGGTTAAAGCGCGGTAACGTCACACGGTAACGTCTCAGCAGAACAAAGGAAATACGTTGAAAGCCTTATGCACACTTTAATTTACGACACACAATTATTTCACAGGGCAAGAGCGAAGTACATATTTTTAAACCTCTGGCAGTTATTTCTGTCTCTACGATTTAATGTCACGCTATTGATAGATAGCCTTTAAAAATGAAAACTATGAGAAAGTAGAAATATCTGCGTGCTTAAACACAAATGTTCAACGATTTTCACGCCAGTGCTTGAGCTGAAACCTGTTTAATACCGAGGATATGTTCAGAGGAAGCACTAACAGCGGTGTTTATGCGTCTCGCCGCTGTTGTTATTTGTGCTATTCAGCACAGGCCTCCCCAAGTGGTAGAAATTTATGGACATTAGACATGGGCCTAACGAGGCAAACTAACACAGAGACAACTCCTCGGCCAAATGCATTGTGAACTTACAGCGCGTTTAAATCCCAATTTGTCCGGGCCAGTCGGTTTATTTCGTCTGCAGACCTCTTAGTATCCTTTCCGTGGCAGTTTCCCGGCCTTTATACGCTGCTAATTGGCGTGTTTATGATTGCAACACAACTCATAAAGCCTCTCACATTAGTCACACTCACACCGCTCATATTTACTAGACCAGAGCAGTGATGTATCACAGTCTCACCGTGCGGCCCCGAAGGAAGCCTATTGTTGTTTTACTTTATAAACTTCATCTTTTTTATGCTTATGACCGAATTCTAGTCGGTGACGAGAAGAAGAGAACATGAATTATTATGCAGACAAGGGGAAATGCTCATGAATAAACACATAAGCGAGGATCAGGATTTTGGTCTTCTGATATAATAACAGAATAACAAATGTGCGCGTGCAGCAGCTGCACAGTAATTAACCAGCTTAAACAAATGCATCCTGTAATGATGGAGTATGAGCGTCAAGTAATAATTTTATAATGCTGACATGTCAGACACCTATTATTATTATTATTATTATTATTATTATTATTATTATTATTATTATTATTATTATAACTTACGGGATCCGCCACTTCCACATTCAACTTCACTGCCCCGGTCGCCGGTACACCCTCTGTCCGCCCGTAGTCCCGGACTCCCGGTTACATCAGACACATCTGTTTCGTCCTCGAAGCCGGGGGACACGACCTCCTCCCCGCTCGTCCTGCGGCGTTTTTCCGCGCCGATCAGCGCTTCTACTGAGAATGCATGCGCCTTTACGCTCAGCGCGCACGGGGACCTACGCTTCTCTGCCATTTCTCCGTGTCTCGGGACAGAGGAAGGAGACGAAGGAGACCGCTCACGAGCTTGCAGGCCGGGAGCAAGAAAAGTTCAAAACCGAGGAAGTCGCAAAAAAAAGGTGATCCACGCTGGCAATCCCGCGCCAAGGGCAGGGTAGTTTCTCCGCGCTTGCACGGAGCAGCTGACGAGGCAGAAGGGCCTGGGGCGAGCTGTAATGGTGTCTCCGTTATCCGTAGGTGCCTTGCGGAGTTTTGGAGAGTGTCAACAACCGAGCTTAGAGGAGAGTCGGGGAGAGGGACCTGTCAGTCACAGAGCAGAGCAACCAATCATGAGTAATCACAACCCCCCGGAACTTTTCCTTTGGTCCCGCCCGCTGTGGGGGCCGCTCGTGCCGCCTTATGTGGTAAAAGTAGAGCTGGTGAATGAATCATGTCTTCAGGCCAAGGAGAGCTAGGAGCGTCTCTCCGGGGCATTGCGCGCATTTTGACACACCGGCCCAACATGCTTTGCATATCTGGCCATTAGAAGCTCCTGCACGACTGGACCCCCCCCCCCCCAATAAAAAAAATCCTGACAGAACTATCATACAGACTGAATCTTATACTGATTATTTACCTCAAAATATCCATGATCATAATACGAGTATGGAATTAAATTTTGTGTCTTTAACAAGTCTTTAAAAAATCCCAACTATGTCTATTGAACGAGCCTCATCGAGCAGCGAATGTTTAAAATACACAAGAGATTTGTTGTGTACCATTTCACGTGTATTTTGGCATAAATGTCATGGCAACAGTGCCATTAACTTTAGTTAAATTTCGATTTTTTTCTTTTTCTACAACAACTCAAATATGCAACTGTAAAAAGAGAAACTAGACAATTGCTGCACTAAAAACAACCGTATGATAGCTGCGCACTTAACCCTGAATCTATAGACTATTTAAAGGCTAATGCAATAACTATTAGTCTCTTAGTCGATAACGTAATAACAGATATGATGATGTCATTATAACGATCATGATCTAATCGGCGCTTTTGCTATTTTCTTATGAAAAACGTAAATCACGAGGTAATATTTCCGTCTCAAACTGAACCCGAGTCTAACAGTAGCTAAATGAAATATTTGGGAATATGTTTGAAATACATGGATGAGTTTGACTCGCTCTTACTGCACGTGTGGAAATAATCGTGCGCATTTTCAAGGCCGTGTTAACGAGCGCGGTCACGCCGGGAATGCGCGTTGGTGTGGCGGTGAGATATGGAGGGGAGAAGCTGGCTATAAATAAACAAAGCACTGAGCCTACGTGTGTGTGTGTGTGTGTGTGTACAGGTTTCTTTAGTTCTTGATGCTCTTTTTAAGACCTAAACACGCCATTTATTCCGAGAGTAATATGCACCGCGCGTGCTGCAGTTTGCATAAAATGGGCCAAACTAAAGGCCTAATGAACCTGTTCATTTGTTGGTGTGTTTATTGAGCTGTTGTCGGAGTTAGAAAGTACAAAATGCCATTATTCACAACAGTATTTAAGCCTCCAGCTTACCTCCCCGGCTCCTTCGCCAAAATCAGCATGAACATCGGGCCTCTGCTGGCTTGTTGGTCACGTATCCGCCGTTTGTTGGCGTAAATTTAATGTAAATCTCTGGACATTAGGAGAAATTCCTTGTCTATATACTTTTGGTATATCAGATCAAAATCTGCCTCTTTCTCTTCCTCTTGGCGTTTTTTTATTTAAATGTGGTAGGTTATTTATAATTCCGTCACATTTACAGAGGCGAACATTTGTTTAAAACAAAATTTAGATTGTAGTCGATGCCAGGCCTCCTGACTTAACCTGACACTGTCAAAAAAAACTTTTAAGCGAATATTTTTGCTCCCTTACCAGCGTTGGAACCAATAAAAACGCATGTAAACAGATGTACTTAAAACAAAACAAAACAAAAAAAGACAGGAATAAAAGGGGCAGAATTTAGTAACAGCACAAAACGGATTTTCCTCTTTTTTCCAGTTTAACAGGAATGTGTTCACAATCGTAATCCCAACATTGTTTAAGTAGTAATTTAAACCGGTTTAAATTTATTTTGAAAATATTCACTCGTGAACAAAGGTTCTGTATGAATTGGATTTTTTTTTTCATAAAGACTGCCTTATTTATGTAGTTTAGATTTTATTTTTAAGTTAAATGTTTTGTTTTTTTCAGAAGAAACTAAAATTACTGTATTGGCTGGCTGATCGTTAACAGAGTGCACATTATTTTCCCATCGTTTTCATGAAATACATACTATTTAATAATAATAATAATAATAATAATAATAATAATAATAATAATAATAATAATAATATTTCGATTGGTATTGTTGATTTTTGAAACAGCTGTTTCGTGAAACTGATGTCGTTGCTTCCAGAGCACTGTAACTATTATTATCACATTATAGTAACTTTGTTATCATACTGTGTTTCGTCGCAACAGTGTATTTAGGAATACAAAAACATGCGATATTTATTTATGAAATTATTTTTTAATATTATCTGATGCTGGTGTGATATTCTTCATAATAATATCTTCCCACAGAAATTTTTCTGCACATTTTAGTGACCTTTTTGTTTTTATTCGACGGGTTTTTAATTTTTTTTTAATGTATTTATTCATTTTTATTTCCCCCCTTCTATCCGGCAGCTCCACACGTCATTTAACATTACTGCGTTTTGCATATAAGTCAGGCTACAAGATTAAATAAATAAATAATTAAAAATTTTGTATTATTTACGCAGTTTAAACTAAGTTTGGCAGCTTGCCCTGCTAGTTTTGTTAAGTGTTTTAGTTTTTCATCTCCCGAGGCTGATAGGATAAACTGTTCAAAATGAAATAAAATAAAATAAATAATATATTTAAAAAATTTAAACATGATGTAAGCTTTAAGCATCAGCACATATTAACGTGTGGCCATTTTCTAAAGTAGCTTTTAAAAAATAAATAAATAAATACATTTTAATATAAATCACAGGTTATAGCGGCAGGCTTCGCCTCCATACATGAAACGCTGTCGGTGCCGCTATAATAGGCTCAAGCTGTTGCTTTGATTTATCATCCTTCCCTTTAGTCTCCAGTTTGTGAGATATGGGACGAAGGTAATTAATTTGGGAAACAAACAAAAATACTTTTAACAGCATTTCGTTTTAATGGACTTAATATTCAGCCCACTTGTGATTGACTATATCCTTTAGTCAAGTTCAAAGCATTATCCTTAATTACCCGGTCACATGCAGGTGCGGGGTTACCTGATGGCTTTTAACGACTTTGAGAAGACTTCAGCCAATCAGAGCCCTGCGCATTTGTAACTTTATCTAAAGGACAGATTTTGAAGGTGGGCGTAACCCGCTGCACCAAGTAGCCTCAGCTGTTTATTAAAAACCTTTGACATAATTACCTGTGAGCTTTGAAGGGACCCGTGGAAGGGTAGAAGTGCCTGAACAGGGGAGTCTGGGTAATACATTGTTAACAGTTATTTAGCGCCTGCTAATGGGCACGTGGAACACTGCCAGGCATTTTATGGCGGAAGTGGCATGAGAGCAGGGAAGGTGTGTGAGTTTCTTTCTGTGTGCGTGTGGGGAGAGACCTCCATACGAGGCAGCGGTAACGCAGTGCGTTTTATAGGCTTCGGGAGTGATAGCTTTCCACAGTTTTGTAATGTGTCACACTGATCTTTCCAGAGGACATGGCGTTTTAGTGCTACAGCTGATCTGAGCAGAAAGACAGACATCACACATGCAGTGGTGTAGATGGATGTAGTTATACGGGGAGAAGTGCAACATTCATCTTCAGCCATCTGTTTCCCTCCAGAATCGAGGGTCCCTGCTACACATCCGGCATGTCCTGGGGAGGCAGACCCTAGTCCGAGAACTGCTGGATCCTCTGCACGGCTCCACTAAGAGCAGCCACGACTTGAACTCCGTGCCTATCTGCAGTTGAAGCAACACTGCAAAGTAAACGAGCGGGGCCCCTCCGAGCGTATCCTGCTTATGCTGGCCCAGAATCACTCGTCATCCAAGTGAAGTGACCCCCGCGTTCTTTCATAAAGTTAACCTTCCATTCAAAATGTGGTATTTACTGACACACTTGATAGAAGTTGACGGATCTATGACATTTATTGATTTTCTTTTTACGAGCCGGTTCTGGTCTCGACGCCGTTTATTCAGGCCTCCGTGCGCCTCGGATGCTATTCTAGTTGAACTCCTGCTCTGGCTGCAATAGCTTGTCTCATTTGCACAAGCGCAACAGACACACAAAGACAGAAAGAGAGAGAGACAGATGGCTCTGTGCACCTACAGCCCGAAGCAGCGGGAGTCATCCTCTTATTCAGAGATAAAAAATGCTTTGCTCAGCTTACTAGGCTGCTGCTACACACATCACATTATTGTTTTCATGCTATCAAACTGAAACTTCTTTAGTATAATTATCTCACTGTCTACAGATAAAACGAAAGAAGAGGGTTCAGCAGAAGAATTTACTATTGGAATTAAGAAAAAAAGGAGTGTTTAGAGCAGGGAGGTGAGAGGAAGCAAAACTGGAACAACGATAAAAATTGTAACTAAAATTGTCTTTAGATACAAGCTGACACTCACAGGTGGTTTGCTGACCTGGTTTGCCCTTCTTTAGATGAATTACGACTCATTGCTAGCTTTTGTCATCATTTCTAGCTGATGATGGTAAATTCTGTCTCGATGGATTGAGAACAGAAGACTGCAACAACAACAACAACAACAATCTTTATTTATAGAGCACATTTAAAAACCAGCGGTATACCAAAGTGCTTAACATAAGAGACAGAGAAGTAACACGAGTATTATAATGCCTTAGCAAAGTATCAAATATCCTCACAGGTCAATGCCACTAATACACAGGGGTAATATAAAATGCATATCAAAATAAAAGCACAAGCCATAAAAATATGTATAAGAAAAAATAGAATATATCTAAAAGTCAGGTGCGAGCATTAACAAGCAGGAAAGGCAAGATTAAACAAATAGGTTTTTAACCGTGATTTAAAATATTGGATGGAATCAGACGCCCGGATCACAATCGGAAGGTTATTCCACAACTCTGGTGCAGCCAAACGCCCGGTCGCCTCTAGACTTCAGCCGAGATCTAGGCTGCACCAAGAGTAACTGAGTAGATGACCTTAATGCTCTGGCAGGAACATACGATTTAAGGAGTTCCTTAAGGTAGCTCGGTGCTGTGTTGTTGGTCATTTTAAACGTAGCCTGCAGCCTCATGATAGGCTGGAACGGGCAGAGGACAAAGCCTTAAAACTATTCTGTAGGTGCAATTATGATGGCGTTAGACAAACAATGTTTTTGATGGTGTTGTGGCGTTTAAACCACGTGAACATGCATTTCAGAGAGACAGAGAAGAGAGATGTTTTGATCTTATTATCAGCTAAGTTTGTTTGAGGAATGTCATACCAGGGATCACCGCTTTATAAAAGAGCTTCAGTGAGTGATTCATCCAATGAGAGCACATTTGATGTGTCATTACTTCTCAAGATTAGGGACAGGCTTTTGTTTTTTACTTTAGGGATGTTAGCCTTTTGCATCTTGGGTTTATACTTTAAACTGTGAAAGTTAAACGAAGGAGCTTAACAATGAAAACGGTCCTTCCTGATTGTCTGTTGAGCGCTTTATGTAGCGGTGCTGTAAGTAATTGTCTCTGAGCTCAAGGGAGGTCAACAGAGGTCAACAGCTCCACAGGATTGGCTCCAGTCATATTTATCCAAGTCAGCAGGAGACGCAGTTATCCGTGTTTCTCGGGCTGATCTAAGGTCTGTTAATTACAAAGCAGAGTCATAATTTGTGGAAGTAAACAGTTCATTTTCTGGCACTGAACACACTGTTAAACAAGCATCTCTCGTATCCAAAAGACAACCTGATCCGTTTCCACAGCGATGCACCAGTGATCTGCGTGTTTCATCACCTCATAGCCTTCACGTGTGCAGTGATTAATGCCCTACCGCTCGAAGATATTTGAACTTGGCAGGTTTTGTTGACCCCATCTCGCGGCCTCGAGGAAGACGCCAAACTCTTACCTGTCCAATCAGTTTTAAGATGCAAATGTAATGTTTTTAATGCCGTTAGAAAGCAGCCAAACAGCTCGTCTCATTACCTCACCGCCTTCTTTTTTTTTCCTCCCTTCAAAGACAGACAGACGGACGGAGGAGGGGGAGGGCGGGAGGCGCAGTTGGGATGGAGAGAGAACAAGCGAGCAGGTGCTGTTTTTATGGTTTTTCTTCATCCAGTGAAGAAGAGGTGAAAACTTTTTCTCCTCTTGTAACCCGCGAAACCACGTGAACATCTGAGCGGTGTGTGTGTGTGTGTGTGTGTTTGTATGGGTGTGCATGAGATCATAAGAAGGATTGTATGTAGTGGTTTGATTACCCTACTTGTTTCCTGCTACATAATTTTGAAATATATAACTTTATGTGTGTGTGTGTGCATATATAGATAGTCTATCATCGTGTGTAATCACCACTACAGCTTCCTGCGATCCGATTACATAATAAGCTGCTAAAAAGCGCACAGATTAGAAGTACGGTTAATTAAACTCAAAACACTCGGGTTTTCTTGGAAGCTCCTTTCTCACTCACGCACTCACACACATCAACACACACACACACTCTGCTAACGAACGCAAAGCTCATCATAGAAACGCCGCAATTTGAAAATAACAACAATCATAAAAAACCATACAAACATCTGCAGCTCGTAACTAGCGTCTCCGGCCAAACCCAGCACACGTGCCTCTTAAAACTGGAGAACAACGGTTATTTTCATCTCTTAGATGTTGGAGTTTTTATTTCTTTTCTCTTTCTCTGGCTCAACTGGAACCATTTAAGCATTTTTTTTAATCAAAGAGCAAAGTCGTTAAAATCGAGGATTGGCGGCGAAGGCGTCCGTTAAGCCTGCCTCTCCTCCCCGCCTGCGCTCGGCGCTCAGGCCAGCACTAACTAGCATTTAGCGCAAATGTAAGGAACGCTGTTTTATTACTGTATTTAAGGAATGTCTCCATTATAGCGCACAGAAAGCATATATATGTATATACGGGATTTTATTACCTTGTTATGAATAAGCGTTTCAGTGTTTTCGGCGTTTTTCGCCTGGTGCCTGGTGCTTACTATTTTTAAGCGTTTCTGAGGCTTTGAATTACACAATTTTAGCTGGAGAGAGAAAGAACAATCTCTAAAGGAAATTCAACACATCAAAAGGTCACATAAATGTCTCTAGCATCCATTTTTGCTCAATATGAAACAACAGAGGCAATTTCTTGGTTGTCAGCTGCAGGTTAATACATTTTGTAATCTCTGAGATGGTAAAGAGCTCAAACTGATCAAACCTCTTAGAGCTGTACTTAAGAACCGCCAAGCCACTGTTGATGGTATAGGAGGGTTGATAAGGTTCTAGTGCTCCACTTTGTGGTTCTGTGATAGGCTTAATAAAGACATAACAGGCAGTGCAAGGCTCAGTTATGTCCTTTACATCCAGTTATTACCCTCACAAGTCCTCCAGTTGTTTGATTCTGTTGTCGGCTGTTTTGGGGAGACAAAACCTCGAGTTTTGTCCGTTAACAGTTTTAAGTTTCATTGACTCCTGCGTGCTGCACAACAACATTCAATATTTAGTATTTACTGCTGTTTACACTTAGCTAGATTAATGCGATGGTGTTGTGTTTAGTATGTTGCTTTGGTTTTTTTTTTGCTTGTTTTCTATTCTTTTTCTCTCAACAGGTGATCCAGGAGATTTTTTCCCCCCTTTCTCAATGTCCCTCTCCCCTTCTGTTTTTCTTTTCCTTCCTCTTTCTTTCTCCCTTTCCTATCCCTCACTCATGTCTGTCCCGTCTGTAACAACTGAAAATAAAATAAAATAAATAATAAAAACAAAGGTCGATCAAATGGACCAATACGGCAATGCCATGATGATCCATTTGGCAAAATAAATCCATTGGGTATCCTTGTTGGTCTTCAGACAACAATTCTGACGGCTAAAGAACCAAATGGGACAGGCAAAAAAAAAAAAAAGTTTCATTCACTCGCTGCTTACTTTTGTTTGGTGAAAGAAAAATCAGTTTTCTGGTTTTTTTTCCAGTCGCAGAGTGAGTCTCAGTCAGTTGAGGCTGTGTGTATACGCTGGCCATAATGCATAGAGTGAAAAGTGATGCGAACAAAAATAGTATCAGCTTTATCCTTGTTTGCATCCCAGTAAATGCACGATAAAAGAAAAACAGTAAAAACTGGATTGAATTCTAAAAAAAGGGGCAGATGTTTTATTGTTAATATTTTCCTTTTAAACACTTCTCAGAACTGAACTGAAGAGCATTTTTAAAATATGCAAACTTTATCAAATGTCACAAGTTAAAGCCCTTTGTTTGTTTATTTATTTGGCTTGTTGACAGACGGCCTTAGTTTGTGACAATACCTGTCGCTTCACGTACCGCGGGACCTTTTACTGATAGTGCCCAATAATCACAGTAGATTTTGGCCGTGCAAAGCATTCACCTTCACGCACGAGTACATAAAAACGTATGCCTTTATATACAGTATGTGCTGGGTTGTAGCCGTGTGTCTGCAGTGACACAGCCTCGGGGAGAAATGTGTTTTTGATATAGAGTCTCTTCCTCTCCCTGCATGCGTCTAATACGCTCCCTCTTCCCAGGATAACAGGGTCACAGCATGGAGACCTCAACGACTCCACACCTGGAATAACACCACCCAGAATATCCGCTCCGCTCTGCCCGTGAGCTCGTGTGTGTGCGCTCGTGCGTTTAAGGGAGATCGAAAAAAGGGAAGAGAGTGAAGGAGGCTTTATGAATGACAGAAGGGAGGTGGTCGTGCGGTGCTTTCAAGTCATCCGTCTCACTAATTTCTTTTTCCTTCTCTCTCCGTCTCTCTCTTTGACACATACTCAGACACAAAAAGAGCTCTGGTGTTTTTTTGAGATGGTCTGTTTTGCAGCAGAGGAAATATGAAACACCCCGAGGCATTTGTCAGTGGTCAGTTGCATGTTCTTGTGTGTGTGTGTGTGTGTTCACGGAGCACGTTTGAAACTCACAAACCCATGTGCGTCACTCTTCCCCCTGACACACTGCTGAGGTCTGATTAATAAAAGATGAGTTTAGGGGAAGTATGACTGTTTTGTTTGCACCCCCCCCACCCTCCCTCCCCGCTGCAAAAAGAAAAGATGGGATGAAAGATGGAGAGAGAGGGCAGGGTCCGCTCTGATCACCCCAGGACCGCACTGTGAATGGGCCGCTGACCCAGAGTGAGGGATGGATGGAGAAAATAGAGGGATGCAGCGAGTACGCGGAGAAAGAGTGGAGTTTGATGCCTGCGGCGTGCCTGTGTAACTATAGCTCTTTCTCTTTAACACGCTCCTCCTCCCAGATCCCTCTTCTCCCCTCTCTACCTCTTTTTTTTTAAATACCCCTCTCTTTGCCCTCTTCCTGCTGATCTGTGCCAACCACCATGAAACCACTGCCACATTAGAGCCTTTAAAGGGCACCGCCTGGCATCCTGCTCCCACCAAACATATTATAGCCCAGTCGTGCAAACACACACACATGTAAGAGTGTGTGTCACATAAAGTTTCTGAATCCCCATCTATAGGGTTGCAACATATATGAAGTGCTGGGGGATATTTTTCATCCCTACAAAACTGCCACGTGTCGTTGTGGCTCCAAATAAACTCCAAAGATGTCGACTGCTTCTAACAGACTGTGGATGGGGACGGCGGCAAATAAATGGCTCGCATATACCGACAGAAAAATGATATTAAAGCTGAAGAATTTACAAGGAATATGGTTTGGACTGATGTTTATAGACTGGAATATTATTATTACATTCCTACTTGTGTAGTTTTATGAAACAGAGCAGAGAACAGGACTGAGCTTTGTTTTGGCGTTCGTCCATTCGGCCCGTCGTCATTACTCAACGTTCTGCTTTATCAGTCAGCTGTTTAGTAGCCCATCTGTGAATCTGTGACCCATTTATCATTTATATAGCACAGAAGGTTGTGAGCGGTGGATATAATTCTTCTCACACACCATCTGAGACTCCAACAGCCCGAAGCCCTTTAATTACCCCGGAAAGCTCGACGTTTTGACTCAGTTTGAGCTTCGTCTTTCATCTTTCACATGAACTAACCCTCTGAACATTGTCTCGCACCCACACGCTTACACAACAAACACAAACACATAAGCCACACATGCCCACGTGAGGATTTTATGATTTATTAATGAGGCAGCGAGGATGTTGCTCATGACCCGCCAAGTAGGATGCAGCTGGATGGCACTGACCACACCTGCTGACATCACGCTACCATGTTTGTTTGTGTGTTCATTTGAAAGAGATGAGATAATGGATAATTGGACGGGTTATTTTTATGTGATCTGGCAAACCCGGGTAGTTAAGTGAGAGTGTTCACTTACCTGTACCCTGTACTCGATATTGGCCTTTAACCTCCATGTGGGGTGAATAAAATCTGAACTTATAACAACAAAGTTGAGATTTGTCAGCTGCACGTCTGTAATGCACATTTCCCGTTTCCACTAAATGCCAAAGGTGGTTTGTTGGATTGAGATTCAGTGACTGTGGAGGCCATTTGAGGGCAGTTGGTTGTCAGGTTCAAGATGATTTGAGGTTTTTGACATGGCGCATTATCCTGGTAGAAGGAGCCGTAAAAGTTTGAGTACACTGTGATCATAAAGTAACAGGCACGGCCAGCAACGATACTCAGTCAAGCTGTGGTGTTTAAACTGTGCTCAACTGAAACTAACGGCTCCAAATTGCCAAGAAAATATTCCCGACACAGTCACACTACTGGCAGCCTGAATCATTGCCAGAAGACAGGATGAATCCTTTAATGTGGTCAGCACCGAATTCTGACTCCACTATTAAGACTCGTCAGACCAGGCAACATCTTTTCAATCTTTTGTTGTCCGTTTTTGGTGAGGCCTTGTGAATTGTAGCCTCGGTTTGCTGTTCTTAGCTGACAGGAGCAGCACCGGTGTTCATCTTCTTCATTTTGAGATGCTCTTCTGTATATGTTGATTGTCATGATTGATTGAGTTACTGCTGCCTTCCTAACAGCTTGAAGGTCTGGTTATTCTAAGATAAGATAAGTAAGTACAATGAAATTGGAAAACTGTCCTACGTCGGTACTACATATAACACAACACAACACGATATGACACATCACAACGCAACACAAACAACACAACACAGTATAATAACTTAGTAATAAAAAAGAAGAATAAGTGTATTTGTATTGCACACTGTTATTATTGCACCTTGTTATAAATATAAATATTATCATTGTTATTGTTTTAAACATTGTTACCTCCCCCCTAAAAAAGTCCAGGGAGGTAGCCAATCAGGTCAGCTATTTATTCTATTCTATTCTATTCTATTCTATTTATTCTATTCTATTTATTCTATTCTATTTATTCTATTCTATTCTGTACTCTGGCATTAGCAAGGCGACAACTGCCGCTCACTGAAAATAAACTCTAGAAATAAACTCTAGAAAATATCAGTAGGTCAGCAGTTGGTGTCCATCTGGCACCAACAACCATTCTTCTCCATTCTGATGCTTATTTTGAACTTCAGCAGGTCATTTTAACCATGTCTGCATGCCAAAATATATTTTGCTTCTGCTGTTTGATAATAGCATGAGTGAGCAGTTAAAAAGGTCTGCCCAGTAAAGGTGAGGCTATACTTCATACTCTAAGGTGCCACATTTCTAATACTGGAAATCTCCACTCTCAGAATTTTCTGTTTCAAAACATCTATCTACTAGGGGTGCAACGATACACAAAATTCACGGTTCGGTTCGATACTTTGGTGTCACGGTTCGATATTTTTTCGATACAAAAAAATGTTCATGCCTTTTTTAATGTCATTTATTAAAATTATAAATAGATATTTTAACTTAAAAGTACAGTTTTTAAATTTAATATTGCTGAAACAAAGTAATAAAATAAATCTATCTGATCGAGAAATCACTCATCTTTGGAAAAGAGAGTTTATTACAGAGAAATGTCTCTTTCCAAAATAAAAGCTATACTATACGCTTCTTCTGGGCTATATTCTCAGCAGCATATTAAACATATCAGGTCCCCATAAGGAGAATCATGTGCTAACGGCTGTCTAAATGACTCGGGTAAAGTTTGTAGCATGCGTGCTTGTTGTTTTTGTCTGCTTCCACTTGTCTTTGCACGAGGATGATGTCGGAGTAAATGTGCAGTCATATTCGTTGTGTTCCCACTAGTGCTGTCAGCGTTAATCTGAAATGACGTTAACGCCACAACACGGCAAAACTCCGTTAACGGGCTACCGCGGATCGCCCCGTGCATGGGGCTGGACGGCCAACACGTTAACGAGCTAACTGTGCTAACGCACTAGTTCCCACCCATGTAATTGAGCATTGCGTGACACATCCAACATACTGTTTTACTTTTGTGCATGACGCGCTTACCTTCAGGGTCATACGTCACATGAAGACCAAAATAGTTCCAAAGGCCAGATCTGAATGAGGGTGGGGGAGGTTCAATTTGCCATGTTGCAACAAGCTTAGCTTCTGTCTTGCTAGCTTGCGCTGCGCTTACTGGATCTGCGTTCGACAGTGCAGCCTAGGCAGAGTAGTCGAGCGCAGATCCACTGAACTCTCAAGACAGACAGCATCGTCAGAAGAAAAGTTGATAAAATAAATTAAAAATTTTGTATTGTTCGATACATATGCGTACCGAACCGAAAGCACTGTATCGAACGGTTCAATATCGATACGAGTATCGTTGCACCCCTAATATCTACAGATATGAAAAAGAGTAAGCACTGACATTTAAATTTGTAAGTAAATTTCAAGTGTCTATGAAATATATAATGCTATGCAGTGGTCCCTCGCTATAACGCGGTTCACCTTTCGCAGCCTCGCTGTTTCACAGATTTTTTTTGTGCAATTTTGCATGTTTTTTTTTAGCACATTGTGTTCTGTGTCCTGATTGGCTGTAGACCATTGTCAATCAATCTTGTGCCGTGTCTCCTGTACAGTACAGAATGCGTTCAGCTTGTCATATTTACATAAATCTTCAATCATTAGCAGTGTGACTCTGAAGTGCTGTACTGTATGTATAAGTTTTCTCCCCAACAAGCTCAACACTTTCGACGAAACGTTTTGCACCGGCTCCTGCGGGTGTCTTTGGTTTCATTCTGTAATACTGGACTTATTTTTCTACGAAGGTTTGACATTTGAGAGCTTTTAAACAAGAGAGAAAAGAGTGAAAATGTTCGTGCCTGTCTGAGAAAAGTGTATACAGTGTGTTGTGGGGGTTTTACAGCCTTAAAACATTTATAATAATTGTAAAAAATAAAGTTGGTTACTTCGCGGATTTCACCTATCGCTGGTTATTTTTAGAACGTAACTCCCTCGATAAATGAGGGAACGCTGTATTCACAAGGTAATTCATGATGGAGAGATCTTAAGACCTATAAAGAGACCGAATCTATTTTGCTTGTATATTTGATGGAAAGGCCAGCAGCGCCTGTGTGACAAGTACAAACACACACGCATACGCACATCTGCAGCTCAAAAAGAATCTACATCACAGATTCGTAGCCTAAATGTGTCCTGACCGTGTGGTACTATGAAGGCTCAGATTCAGAAAGTTCCTTCCATCAGTGAGCCAAGAAAAAGTGTTTTGGTTAGACGGACGAACAGCAGGCATTACTGTCAGGGAGTATCACTGTCCATGTCTTCTAACTTGGCTATGTAAACAGCATTTATAGGTTTATTAACAACACCCTGTATTACTAGAGGTCACAGGAACAGTTACTGGTGTATGTGACAGTTTGTTTCCCTTTCATAATGGGCTCCGAGTGGGGCAGGTAATTATGACAGGCGGTCTCTCGGGCTGCACATTGATGAATGAGTGTTTACAGTCCTGGGACAAAGTACAACACCAATGTTGGAGCCTCGGAGTATCTGGGCATCTTATTACTGGCAAGCACAGCCTTTAACAACATAATGATATTTTATCCCTGCTCTTTATACTGTCTTCCCCCTGCCTTTTCATTTATATCCCCTTCTACCCCCCATGTCTGTAATACACTATATTTTCCCATCTCTTTCGCCAGTGTCCAGTTTCACCCATTTATCTTTGTGCTCTTCTCTGCAATTTTATTGTTTTTCAATATAAACATTTTTTTATCCTTTCTTCCTCCTCTCACCCCCAACTGGTCATGGCAGCCTGGTTCTGCTGGAGGTTTCTTCCTGTTAAAAGGGAGTTTTTCTTTCCCACCGTCACCAACTGCTTGCTCAGAGCGGGTTCCTTACAATGTAAGGCGCCTTGAGGCGACCGTTATTGTGATTTGGCACCATATAAATAAAAATGAATTTAACTGAACTGAAAATGGATATTCTGTAGGACACTAGTGGCCATGCTGTCAGCGGCTACCCACAATCCTTTGCACCCAAAGCTAATTTGAAGAGACCAACGCACAAATAGACAGACTGAGGGCTGGTCTGGGCTTTTTTTCTGTCAACGTCGTGCACAGTGTTGGTCAAGTTACTTGAAAAAAGTAATCAGTAACTAATTACTGATTACTTCCCCCCAAAAGTAATCCCATTACTTTACTGATTACTTATTTTCAAAAGTAATTAATTACGTAGTTACTTAGTTACTTTTTAAAAACACGATTTACAACCTGAATAGGTGATAAAGCGATAGATCTTTCAGCCCAATTCTACTTTTTCTGCATAATCCATCATACAAAATGTAATCAAATGGAAAAGTATCTTTTTTTTTTAACTTGTTTTATCAGTTTTAATCTTTTAACTTTATGCATCAAGCAAAAATGTAATTATATGCAACATTCTCTGACTGGAAGAAATTTGTTTAATATTTAAACCTATTTTCTGCACATTCCAGCACATAAAATAAAATAATTTTTTTTTGTGTGTTTACACTCATTCTTTCAAATAGATGCAAGTAAAACACAGCAAAGACTAGTGGTCCTGTTGCTCTATTTTCACCTGTAAAGCAGGAGTGGGCTAGGCGGAGGTTTACCCTGGTGCAGGTGTGCCGCGGTCAGTGGAAGAATCCGCGAGTTTCTCTGTGAGTTTCTCTGTGAGTTTCCCATTACGTCGTAGCTACTCGGTGCTTGCTCAGAAGTTTAGGGGGGGTTTTTTTCGCTGTAAAAAGAAGTTTTCTTCCCACTCACAACGGACACTAATGTTTTTGTCACTTTTTATGGAATCAAACTCAAAGTAAGGTCAGTACTTCCACGCTTTAAACCCTGCACGCTCATACTCTCTCTGCACTCGATATATGATCCATTGTTGATCTGCACACAGCTGTTGTCACGAACGTCGCACTCGCTTACGTCACTGTCATGAGACATTCTCGCAAAAAAATCACAGTTTTAGTAACGCAGCGTTCCTACGGGAAAGTAACGGTAATCTAATTACCGTTTTTGAAATAGTAATCCTTTACTTTACTCGTTACGTGAAAAAAGTAATCGGATTACAGTACTGCCCATCTCTGGTCGCGCATCACATTGACTTCTCTTTTGAAGCTGGGGCTGTGGTCCGACCTGTGACTTACAGCTTGGACTCTTAACTGTAGTTTACAGCCTTAAATGCCTTTTTAGTGCTGAGTTTTAATGTGATTTCATCAGCCTTGGCCAAGCAGGCAAGAAACACATTTTTAAAATGTGGGCCTGATTTGAAAATGTTTGGAAACCTTAACTTTATGAAGCAGTCGACTTAAAACTTAGCAACGGAGACCAGTCGGGATGTTTTCTCCTGCGAGTTGCTCGGCAACTCAACTGTTGTATGAGATGGTGATGAGTGAGAATAACAGTGTTTTCAGCTTTGTCTGAATAGCTGCACTTTGTGCTAAATATACTGGAAGAGTGGAGATGTTGTTTGGTAACAGTTAACAATGAGAGAAAAATAATATGCACCACTGCAACGATAAAACAAATAAGTGTATTGTTAAGTGAAATGTTAAGAGGAACTGGCTTTGACCTTGGTGCAGGAGTGTGCATGCCCTATGCTCTCCTCACACACTGCTTCAGAGAAAAACCCACAATGCGTTTGTCACATGTCAGCGATGATAATGTAGCAGTCTGCCTTGGTGTGCAAAGTTTCTTTTACCTGTAAGCGATGTTAGCTTAGCTTTACATGACACTTAGGAGTAAACACTCATTAGTACAAGATTATTTTAACCTTTGAAGTGAGGGCCAGGGCTGCTGCTTTCTACTCCAGTAGTTTCATATTGATAGAGGCATGATATTCTCATGTGATTCAGCAGGAAAACAAAGAAGCAGATTTCTCCAGATGTGAAACGGTAACTTAAAAAACCCCAAAAAGATCCAATAACAATATTAAATCTGCAGATTTGCTTGTGACCAATTCCTTCAGATTGTTACACAGTGCTGTTTTGTCAGCTGCGTCGCCTTGTTACACACAAGTTCTCATTTGGCATTGTTGCCTCGATGCTTGGCCAAGACATAATGGTCCCGTAATCTACGGCCAGCATTATGATGTTACAGGGGGTGGCGGTGGTGGCATAAGTCACAGGTTTGTCAGCCAGGAAACTGTGGTTTGTGTCCTGTTGAGACCTTTGTGTTTTGCACTTTTTCATCCACTCTTTAATTTGCTTTTTTCACTGGCTGTTTAGGTTTAGACACTAAAAACTACTTGGTTAAGTTCAGGAAGAGATTGTGGTTTGGGTTCAAACAGTAACACTATCAGGAGTGACACATCACTAATATCATCCCCCAGACACCAAAAGACATCTTGTGGGTAAATGTCCTATGCCTGTTGTTACGACCCTAGCAGGGCCTCCTCCTGAAGGTGCCTGTGTGGGCGTGTCCCACCACCTCTTCTGCCTGAGGTGCCACCTTTCCCTTTTACACAGCTGACTGTCGTCAGTAATTAAAAGGATTTAAGCCCAGGGAAAGGTGAGCTCTGGGCCAGAGTGCCATTAGTGTGGTTGCAGCTAGTGAGCTGCTCTCTTTTTGACTTACTTTTTACTTTATTGACCAACGCTTGAGTTTTGTTTGTTTTCCTTAAATGGTGATAGCGGCTTGTCCGTCTCTTTTAGTTGAGCTACTTTAATAAAACTATTTAATTTAACCCTTTTGCCTCCTTGACTCTTTTTCCTGACCCGAACACTGTTACTTCCCCCTCACCGCCTAGACCCCTCAGGGGAACGTAACACAGTAAATATAGATGGTGAAGTTTTCTTTGTGAATCCCTGCTGAAGCTGTGGATGTACTATTACGGCCTGTCGCCCTCTTGTTTTGGACAAGATAGCCAAATGCTAAGTTATCAGCTAACTTTAGCAAGCAGAGAAACAGCAGAGCTTCAATGACTAAAACAGGAGCACGCTGCTAGTGCAACAAATCCTAGATTATTACAAGTATAAGTACAAGTAACTTACAAGTAACTTAAAGAAGTCCAGACGCTTTTCTTTGCAAGCTCCTTTGACATCCTAGATTATTGCATTAAAAAGTCCACAACCAGAGAGAGGCGAGAGATGAAGCCTTAACAGAAATCTAGCAGGTAAACTGCCTGTTTTGGGATCCAGCTGTCAGAATCAGAGCAGCCCTCACCCCTGAAAATGCCTTAATTGATAACACTTAATCAGATGAGTTTAAAAAAGTTTCCCCCAAACAGCCCATAATGAAAGTGGGAATTCTCTACAGAGATCAAATCCATTATTTCTGCCAGGCTTAAGTAAATTTGGGCATTTTCAACATAGCAGTCTAGTAGTAGACAGAGAAAATGTTGTGCTGGCTTTATTTTTCAGCCTTGGTTGGAGCTCGACTTCTACCCATCACTAAAACTGGAAAATATTGAAAACTAAATTGGTGAAATAACATTTAGTACACATGCAACTGTTATCTGAAGGATCCAAAGAAAACTCATAGATTGAGTATAGCTTTATTTCTCTTTTTCTTTTGAAAACTTGCTCAGGACTCTGCTCTGTAGCTGGTGTTATTGTGACTGGACCTTTTTGCTCAATCTTAGCTTCTTGTGTAGGTTTCGAGCCTTAAAGAGAGCAGCAGAAAGCCGAGGAAAGAGAAGACGACACGTTGGAATGAAAACCAATAAATGCACCTCTCTACGTATCAAGACAAACAGGAGGAAAACGGATCGGGGTGCGCTCACTTGCTCATTTGGAAACCATCGGCTGATGTTATCTGTCGATCAGACCGCCGTGTGGCTGACGGTGGCAGCGAAATCCTTCTAAATACGACGAGGTGGTGAGAGGACCAAATCCAGCGAGCAATCAAAACACAGAGAAAGGGGCTGAAATGGGGAAGAGAGAAACAACTCTGTGGACACAGCAAATTTACTCCTAATGGACTATGACAAGGACCCATTTTTAGTCCTGCGGTTTTGGTTTTGAGTGTGTGAGTGTGTAGACAGTCCAGGAAAAGAGATCATTGTCTTGCGATGAAAGATGAAGCCTGTGTGTGTGTGTGTCTGACTCTGGTCACATGTTCAACGAGTTCAACATTTGATATGAAGGTTTTCAGCGACTTCACATCTCTCACTGTCCCTTTCTCTCGTAATATGCAGGAATTCTCAGCGAGCGTCGCGGACTTCCCTTTTTCCGTTGTTAAACTGTCTCGTCGGTATCAGCTCTGACTCACAGAGTTGGGCTGCTCTCGTCTTATGCCTCTCCTCTTTTTTTACTTGACTTTTGTCAACAGACCACTTAAAAGGAGAACAATAAAGCACAAGAATTTCAATCGGGTTTTAAACAGGATGATTTTAACCCCTCCTCCACCTATCCCTCCATCATCCCTCATCATGCCCGTGCCCCTACACCTCCCCGTTCTTGTTGAATGCACTCATGCATGATGGTCTGAACTTGATAGACATTCAGAGCGCATAGGAAATAGAGCTGTTAGCATGTGCATGCATGCATGTGGTCAATAGAGCATGTGTGGTCTCTCTGATTGGCCTCCGTGCGTTTTCCATTTCTTTCTTTTACATACTATGTTTCTAAACGTAAATCAATCGAACGCTCAGATCTTGCTAACTTTCATCTCCAGCTCTTATTTTATTTTCATCAACAGCGAGGAATGTGTTAGTTTTATGTGAAGTCAGTGCATATGCCAACAGGCCTGTGATGTGGATGCCAAAGTATGACGACACTATTCGAGCTAGCTGTCGGAGATTAGCTGTAGATGGATGTGAACGAATAATTGTGAGGACGTTGAGCTGTGAAGGAAAAGAATGTGGAGGGCTGATAGAGATGCAGAGTTCGGTTGCCTACAGCTGTCATTGCCTAGTTTTCTTTTCTTGGTGATCCTGGGAAAAGGACTGGAAGACAGGGAGACAGGCAAGGTAGGGGCTCAAATGTGGGGTGTGTAATTTAGGCGGAGGGATTTTTAATGAGTGGAGATCTCTGCAGGTAACTTCCTCTGCACCCTCCTTCCTCCCCTCTGTCTCCACCATCTCCCCCCAACGTAGGGGGGGGGGGGAGAAATCCATCTGGTTGGACTAAACAGCAGATTAGCACATTAGCACTGGAAGAAGGGAAGGCATGCACCACGGGAAAGACCCAAGCTTACATATGACATTGGCACACATGGCGTATGACTCATTAAAGGCAGACATAAAAGTTGCACTAATTTAAAGGCGAGCTCCATCCGCCTTCATTAACAGATGGTAAAAGCTTCCCTCGTGATTGTAGATTTTATACTTTGTACACAAGGTGCTGCACACATCTGAAAAGAGTGCTTTTGTTTCAGCACAGTAGGAGGAGCTAACCTACAGTGTTTTTAAAAATCCCTCCTGCAAATCACAGTTTTCAATCATCTAGAAGCTACAGTGGAAGATGAGCGAGGATTAGATACACAACAAGCTTTATATACGTTTTCATGTGCAAGTGTTGTGCCCTTAAACAGGGGAAATAGTGAGGAGAGGTGAAAGAACGGCACAGACACGCAGCTTTCACTCTCACTCGTCTGTATTGAGTTTCAGAAGCAAAACAACCAAAACAATATTCTTGTGGATGCACTCAGTCTCAGGACAACTGTATCCAAACTAAGTCACCATTGTACGCTGCATTAGCTGATGAGAATACTTTAGATAACATGAACTGTAGCATTAGACAAAAACATCTTTTTAACTCGCACATGTTAGCTGACACAGTCACTAACTTTCCACAGCAATGAAATAATACTTTAAGTACTGTATGTCTTTCAGTAGTTAACTTATACAGATAGTAACAGAAAAATCTTCACACAATATGGCGGAGTAATAGCGAAAACTAGCATACACAGCAACAGAGATTAACTGGAACTTCTCAGCCAAAAACAGTCCGCAATTCACATCTTTCGCTACAATGAACAATGATAATAACGTAATAATCAACGGTAACACACATTTATACAGATTTGTGCATGACAGTTACCTTAAACAGGGGAAATAGTGAGGAGAGGTGAAAGAACAGCACAGACACGCAGCTCTCACTCTCACTCGTCTGTATTGAGTGAAGGAGGAAGCGCGCGATCCCACCTACTGGAGCCCGAGGCATTACCAATGGATCGACGCACAATCAACCCAGGCAAAACTTTCACTACATATCTCCCTCTATATTCCCACTGCATATTCTATTCGAAAACAGTCAAAGCAACAAATAAAACATTAATAAAGGCATCACATGAAACGTAAGGAACAGAGATGTACAACTTCAAAACTAATCAAATTTATGATCCACCACACAAGCTGCATTAGAAATGAAGCACATATTCTAATTTGACCTGGGAACATGTTGAGGTATCCTCCTCTGAGACTTTCACCACCTTAAATCCAAGTGTCTGAGATTTTTTTAGTAGTTTAGCGTCAGAGTTCTCAGAATGGCACAGCCAAAGTCTGAGGCATCAAGAGACATACCACATGGGCTAAAATGGCCTTAGCAGGTGAGCGCTTGGCATCTGGTAAGCACTGAATGTCATTTCTTTTCTCTCCTTATTTAGGTTTTCTATCTTTTCCCAACTTATATCTAATATTACAAAAAAGTATTAAAATAAAAGAGACGTGACAATAGGAGAGGGTAAGCTGCAAAAACCAAAAACAACAACTTAACTCTGAGGAATGCCTCCAAAACACTCATTTGTCTCCTTTAGAAAAACTACTACCAGTGAATGTGGATGTTGGACAATTCAGCAAAACGCTGGAACTTTTTAAAATTCTTTTTTTTGTGTGTGAAATTTGTGCAAAGGAGCTGCAGTGTTACTGTGTACAGAGGTTAGGCAAAGATTGTGGTCACAGTTAAAACAAAGCAAAGCAAAAAGCAAACATTGGAGGTTATTGTGATGGGATGCAAACTCTGGTCTGGCCCGGCTCAGGCCGCATTTGTTTGCATTGGAGCCGAGATGTAGCTTTGTCCAATGTGAGCGTTATTCTTAGGGTAACTTGGCTGGAGAAAAGCACTGGTAGGTAGAATGCAATGTATCCTCTTATAATGTTAAGTCACTGAAGTTGTCTTGGTCTGTGTACTGGTTGATTGAACTGAAGTTACTTGTTAAAGAAGAGTTGATGCAACATTATTATTACAGAACTGAGCTGTGAGAAACTACAGGTATGACTGGAAGGGATGCAGTTGTGCACATGCAAACCAGTGTTTGAAATAAATTTCACCTGCACTACTGGAGATAGCTCGGACTGAAGAAAGTAAAGTCCCGTCCACCCAAGAATTCTTCAAGCAGGCTCCAAGGTTTAAGACAGACAAAGCTAATAAAGAGCAGAGATGATGTAAGACAAGAGGGAGCTGTGAACTAGACGATTCCCTCCCATATTTCTCCCCTCAGGCTTGTAGTTTTTCATATCCATCCAGATATAATTAGTTTGGGTTTTGGAGAGATTTACTGGAGAAACATCTTCATGAGTATAATAGAACCACATCACATTTGCTTGGCGTGCACATAAAAAAAACCACTGTAAGAAAAAACAAACAAAGTGTAAGATACATGCCAGGTTTACCAAACAGTGCAATAATAGGACCCAATAAACAATCTCCAAAGTCCACACAGGAATATTTACAAATGTTTGAGAGATTTGTTTCAGTCCTGTCCACGAGTTCCTGAGCACACAGAAGAGACAAAACACAAGAGGTTACCTTTAGTGAGAGCCGGGCTTGTAGCGCAGTCACGCTGTTAAGCAGGCTGTATCCCAATTCAGGGTCTGCAGCCTTAAAGTACGCAGCCTCAACGATCCTCAAGGGCCGTGTACTTAAAGACCGCTAAGTGCGAGGCTTGTGAAATGGGACGGTCTAGCCTCCGTTGCGCTGCCCAGGTTGCCTAGCAACCATGATACTAACAGCTAGAAACGTTACATACAGCTTTGTTTGACAGAAATGAAGGAGAAAATCTTCTGTTCATTTGTTTGTTTGTTTCTACATGAGCTTTGATCATTCTCTGTAAGATTAAGCTCAGCTATTGAACGGCGTATATTTTAAAGTAAAGGCTGTAAAACCAAGTTAGTACAAACGTCACTAATGTCACATGACTTTGCCGACATGTGGCCAACAGGAATGTTTTAATGTTCTTCGTTATTAAACATTTGCACATAAATAAGTGACATAATATTCAGTACTTACTTAAAGTTTACTCTTCGGCTGCCCCTCATCCGCCGTTTTTTTCGGCAAAATTATCCACACCCACCGCCGCGCTATGCATTCTGGGATATGTTGGGCCACGAAGTCTACACCGCCACGTCCTTAAAATTCAGGGAAATGAAGGACGCATTTGAGGGCCGCATTTCGAGCAGCCTTCGAATTGGGACAGCCTTCGTCGCGTCGCGGTGACGTAATCGGCCTTAAAATGCGGCCTTTAAGGCTGCAGACCTGAATTGGGATACAGCCGTAGTGTCCCAAAGAGGAGATCGACAGCTCAGGTGAGTGTGATTAGCTGCCGGTGTGCATGGCTTGAAGCGGGAACTCCGCCAAGGTCCCGACGTTGGCACAAGAACAAGAATACATGTCCACACACACATACAGAGAAGAGGGAGAGATGGGGACACAGGACGGGGGGAGAAAAGCACAAAGAGGTCTTGCCAGCGAGGACATAAAACCACAAGGCAGCAATTGGCATGTATCTTTCAAGCAGACTTCAAATGGACTCGGAAAAAATATAACAAGAATAACTACTCATCCACAATGACTCCTCTTCCACCTTCACCACTGGCCTTAAACATTTAGCTACTGAGCTGTTTGTAGTTAGCACAACTAGACAAGTCACAGACTCTGTGCAGTCACAGAGGTATATTTCACTGCCATTAGTCTTCCCAGGAGTGGACAGTCCAGTAAATTCAACCCAAGTTCAGACGCTGCAATGCTGAGAGAAACTACAAAAAACCCAAGACCTACATCTCCACAGGTCTCAGTTAGCATGTTAAATGTTTGAGTTCATGACGGTACAGCTTGTATAAAAGAACATGGCAGCACAGTTTAAGTTTGCAGAGTTGCATCTGTAAAAAACCCACATAACCTCTGGAACAAATGAGACCAAAGAGGACATCTTTTGCTATAACGCACAGCCACACATTTGATAACAACCAAACACAGGACATCAGCCTGTGCCAACTGGAGAGGTGATCATTTGGGCCTTCTTTGCAGCCACAGGACCTGCCAATTGTCACGGTTCTGGGTCAGTTTGACCCAGTGTTTTGAGTTATGTTTTGGTGTGTTTTTGCATTTTGGATTCTTTTCATATTATGATGATAATGATGATTATGACTCTATGTTTCAGTTATTCTTGTTTAGGGATTAGTTCGTAGGTTTTGTTCTCATGTTTATTGCAGGTTTAGTTCAGTGTCTAGTCTGTCTCTCAGTGTCGTGTCTGCATCTTTGTTTAGTGGTGTCTTGTTTCCTGTTTTACTCTGAAGGTTCATGTTCCTGTCTTATGTCAGTGTTCCAGCTTTGTTCCCCCTGTCTCATTAGGTCTTATTCCTCCCAGCTGTGTTCCCCTTCTGTCTCTAATTCCTTGATGACTTCCTCAGTGTATTTAAGCCCAGTGTGTCTTTGTGTCAGTGTCGCGTCGTCTGTTAACATTCCTGTCATTCTAGCTACACGCTTACATTTTTCAGTCTCTGTTCTGGTTATGTTCATAGTAATCTGCTCCTGTCATGTTCTCATAGCCTTTCATGCACCAGTCCAGAAGTCTGTCCTTTGCTTTTTCTTGTCGTGTGCATAGCTCTTAGTTACAGTCCAAATCAGAGTCTTAGTTTTTCTTAGTCTTTAGTTGTTTCCCAGTTTAGGCCCTTTGTTTAGGTCATTGCCATAGTTTATGTTTGGTTCTTTTTGCTTTACTGTTTACCGGCCCTAATAAAGGCTCACTTTAAGTTCAGTAAACATTTTTGCCTCCTTCGTCTGTGTCCACACCTGGGTACTCCAAACACCCTCCTCACGGTCTGCAAGGGCAGACCGTGACACCAATGACCTTCTCTGTATACCAAAGTACTCCAGAGTCAATCATGAGGCCATCTGTGGACGTTTGGTCCTGCAACAAGACAGTTATCACAAGTACATCAACAAATCTACAACAAAATGGCTTTAAAAGAAAAGAGTTAAGATGTTGCAATGGCCCGGGCAAAGTCCGATACGACCTGTGACCCATGAAAACGTTCGTTTTGACTGTTTCCTCTGACATAGCAAATAGTTATTTGTCAGCTATGAGTGTTTTATTTGTGCATTAGTTGCAGTTTTCATTCGCATTGCACCTTATATCTTTGAATAAATAAATAAAAATATAGAATTTTCTCTTTTTGTCAGCTTGCATTGTGGTGTAAAATTACAATTAAATATTTATATTTTAAAAAGAGGAGCTATGCCAACAGCAGGACAAAAGAACGATAACTGGTACTGCCCCTTTAAGATTTCGAATTGGACCACAGCAGCGTGTTTGTTAATAGCTTTTCCATGCTAACGCAGCTGCATGAACGTAAAACAGTATTTATTTACACACACACACAAACATATGCATATACAATCCTTACATTGACAAATATAAGCCCGCCTTTGTTAAGTGTAAGTACACAAGCAGCGCAGTTGTACACCAGTTTAATGACCTCATTTTGTTTGGCCAATGAGGTGTGCTGTTAACAACATAACACGTGTTTAATGAACGCACGCTCACAGGCGCATGTTGTCTCAGCACCTGAAATATTACCTAGTTAACAAAAACACTATTAAACTGACCTACACCTAAACACGCACGCACAAACTAATTTCGCCAGGCCATTTTACCACACGCTAATAAAAGGGAACAGACTTTATTAGCTCTTTTTAACAGCCAGCACCCCACCTAATCATGTTCGCCCAGACTCAAACACGTGTGCGTTTCCCTACATGAGTCAAAACAAAGATATCAGAGACGTGCAAACTGAGATTTTAGCTGGAATATGGATGTGCGATTAGCATATCCTGCTGGTTGAGGTCAAAGAACCACGGGGCGATCCAAAGAATCCACTCTATGTTGACTCCATGTTTAAACTGGTCCCAGCACCACCACTATTACTAATATTACACCTCTTGATATTCCAACATGATGTATTTTTGGTCTTTTTAGACAATGGAAATCAAATGAAAAGATATGCAAAAGTAACGAAACATCATGCACTCCTAATCCCGAACTGGCAAACGTTTATGTGCAATTTTATTGCAGGACAATAAACTTGCTGCAGTTTTAGTAAATTTAATCATAAACGGATTTAACTAATCTCTATTTCCTCTAATTTCATTCTGCTATTTGCTTTACTATTTTGCGGCCCTTTTCCTGATGCAACCATCCAATCATGTTGCAGCTTATCTCATCCTCTAAACCAGAGTCAGAGGTGCTTGTAGCCAGCTGTCAGCTGGGACAGCAGAGGGCCCGGAGGGACTGAGAGGGAGTGAGAAATCTGCTCATTGAATACAGAACGGAGCCCGTTCCAACATAAGACTCAAATTAACAAAATACCAGGATGCAGCTGACACAGAAAAAACAACAGAGACTGCACTAATCGAAAAGTGTGACTGCTTTGATTAATTCAATGCTTATAAACAATCAGATGTAATATAATAAGAAGAATTTTGACGATTTTTCTAAAACTAAAACAGACGGAACAAAATGTTTTGTCCAAGCTTCCAGCTGATTTTAAAATATAGTAAAGTTATAAATGTTATATTTATCATCCTTAAAGCTCTCCAGGGTCTGGCTTTAGCTTTTCCCAGCACAGATCCTGTGGCAAATCTTTACTAGCAGGTCCTCAGTCTAAACTTAGAGCTGAGGTTGTACAGTTGCTTTTGAGGCACACAGTCTCTGCAACAGGCTTATTGCTTAAATTTGTCTTCAAATTTACATCTTTAGCTTTGTCCTTTGTACTGTCAGTAAAAGATTAAAAAAAGTAGATAAGTTGTGGTAGTGTTTTAAGTTTTTTTAAATCTGAAGTTTGGTAATATTTTTTTTGACCCTATTATGTTTTTTTCTTTCCTTTAAATCTCTTTGTTACAGTATACTTGCACTTTTAAAAGCCGTAGCACAGACACAGAGAATGACTAAAGTACCGAGCTTTAGTTTACGACGCTTCGAAAAACGCAGAGTAATTTTCGGCACATTATTCACACCCTTTAAACAAAGACTCGTCACTCGTGACACACCGTGATTTTGGAAAAGAAATTGTGAGCTGGGCTTTTTTTTATGGACACGGGGCATAAAAGCAAGTTTGCACATGTAGCAGTTCGGGGAGCCTGGGAACGGAGTTAATATTTAGTGGTCACGGAATCATGGCGGGTAGACCTGGCAGCGCCTTTACTGTCCAAATTAAAACAGCAGAAATCACCACAACAATTGAGAACAGATTTTCACCAAAGGTGCCTTAATGACACTGTCAGCCACTCACCCTGCAAACACACATAAACACAAAAATGCAGCACATGCTAACGCTAATGATTGACCTGCTTGAAGCTTAAAGGATCAAAATCTTATCAGTGAGCAGGTCTTTTACATAATCAGTTGGGAAGGGGTTAAATGTGTATATCTTAAAGTATATGTATATATATATGTGTGTGTGTGTGTGTGTGTGTGTGTGTGTGTGTGTGTGCATCTAGTAGGCATCAGAAAGCGCGCACCCGCTGTTCCAGTCTGTTTCCTCCCCATAAAAAGCAACACTTAGCACTTCATTCTCGAGCAGTCCTGACAACATTATACAGGTTAGTTTAAGAGAAGAGAGGAAAAAAACAAAGCCAGAGAAAACAGAGGGTGAAAAAAAAGTTTGAGGGATGGAAAAAAAAAGAACAAAAACGGAAGCTTGATCACTCAGCTGGGAATATTCAGAGAATTGTTTTTAACGAGTTAAATAAATTTTCCCACAAATGAGGTGAGGGAAAGCAAGAGGGGCAGAGCAAGGCGGAGAGAGAGAGCTAGGGTGTGTGTGTGTGTGTGTGTGAGCGAGAGGGAGGTGAAACTGAAGTGTGTGTTTGGCCTGGTGTTGGGAATATTTTACAAGCTGCATTAATGGTTGTTCTTAAAACGCAGCTATTAAGAACCGTCCATAATGTTGTATATCATGGGTGATTATGTTCACATACGCAGGCTTACGCAGCTAAACACTCCCTCATTAGACACACACACACACACACACACACAAGCCAAAGCCCTTAAACGTGTGCTGGTCCAACACCTTTTGTGTAAATAGCTGCTTCCTCCTGCCCAAACAAACTGCACCTCTTCTCCAGAGCGCACAATGCAGCAATTCACGCTGGAGTGTGGGTTAGAAAATTTAAAGACAACAGTTGCTGACACGGGGTAGCCCCGGTTTCGTTCGTCCTGTTAAAAATACCGATGCACATTGCCACGTGTGGCGAATGTGAGGCCTGTGCATGGCTGCCAGATTTGGCTCTGTTTGGGGTTAGTTGGCTGTCAGCTGGTGTCAAAATTAGTCGTTAGCAACAGTACGGCCTGCATGGTTCGTTGTTAGCTCACAGATGTGAACCAGTTTCACCAGTATCACTTTCTGCAGTGTTAACTTGGACTCATGTAGCAGTAGTCATTTTTGACATAACAGAAGATTTCTACATTTTGCAAAGTACAGTGTGGTTTGGCTCTCTGTCCAGGAGTTAGTTGCATATATGGAGATTTTTTCTTTTTTAACATTTAGCCTATAAACCCTGTTTGGCTTAAGCAGACTGCAGCAAACAGCTAGGTTGGCATTAATCATAGAAAAACAAGAATCAGTCTATCATACGTCTTTGATTCTTTCATTTATATGGTGGATCTAGTACTTACTCGGTTCTCCGTCCAGTGCAGGGATGTCAAACTCATTTTACCATGTGGGCCTTGTACAGCCCACTTGATCTTAAGGAGGCTGGATCAGTGAAACAACTCTTTCTGTCAGTGTAAAGAAGTTTAACTACACATTTAATCCTTGAGATATTTTAATATAAGAAAAATAATTTCAACTGTGCATCTCAGGTTTTTCCACAAAATAAAGAAATTCTGCTTTGGGCTTAAATTGTGTAAGGAATAAAGCTCATCAGCTCATTGCGCAGGCCGTCCACCAATTATAAATGTAATTATATTGTTTATTGACAAAATGTAACTTTATTATTACATTTTTTTTTACTGTGAATCCACTGTAAAAATCATAAAATTCTTTAGCAGATAGTGAAAAGCAGGAACTTTCTGTTATTTGAATGTGTATCTATTACTTATTTACTTTAGTGTAGCATGCATGGCTATGAAGGAGGTCTTTATCAGTAGGAGAAGCTATAAAACTTCTAAAAAATATAGTTTAAAGGCTAAAAATTGTGTCCTCCCCATTTTCTAAAGTCTTTGACGAACCAATTCTGGCCCTGGGCCTTATGTTTGACACCACTAGTGTTTAACTGTGTTGTGTGACATCCCAAAGCTGAGGAGACCCCACACCCTCCCAGCTGTCCACAGAGCCCATAACATGTTCCGAAAGTGTATTTTTATTTCCTTCATACATTTCTGTTTGTTTATATTAAACAACCTCTGCAGCTGTATAATGCTTAGCATAATGCTACGCTACACTAATTGCTTCGTGGCCCTAACGCTGTATAATTTATGCACAGCCATGCGGGTCAGTACAGCTTTATCCCATAATAAATATGTCCCACTGTGTATTTACTGTCTCCCCAGTTAAAACACATAGTATACTGGCCTTAGGAAATCTGCAACACGCCTGCTTTATTTCCTCCTGCAGTTACTTCTGAAAAAGCTTTATTGAACTGGCAGAAGGATCACTGGAAAAGGATCTGATTGTATTTCTAAGTTATAATCCATGAATCATGCGTATATGAGAACAGAAGGGTTGGAAATATTAAGACATCAGACAGTATGGAGCTGAATATTTTCTTTGTTATTCTAGGCGCCAGGGCTTGCTCCCAGAGGAAGTGGCGGGCATTGTGGTCAGTAGCTGACTACAGTATGGAATAGACCCAGTGTTTGTGTGTATGTGTGTGTCTGTGTGTCCTGAGTGGCGATTGGAGGTGTGTCCATCAGTCCGTCTAGCTCCTCCTCTCTCCTTCCTTCACTTTCTGCAGTGCTGCAGCCTCAAAACTCCAATAAAAGCAATAAACCACACTTTGTGTGTGTGTGTGTGTGTGATGCACCCCTAAGAAGCACACACACCCACACAAACTCATTTCCTAAGCAAAAACAAACAACGCGCACACATATATTTATGCATGCAGGTAAGCACACATGCGCGAAACCCCCCCGCGGTCCCTGCCACCCTCCGTCTTCCCGCCTCCCCTGGTTAAATATCCTGGTTATTAAGCAGAAATGTGCTGCAGAATTCTGAGGCTCTGTGTGCAGCACATCTGGCCCGAGCCTTCAGGAAACGACTGGTTCACTTCACTCTTGTCATCACCTTCCAACACATTTCTTTCACGTTTCAATTTGGGAGCGGCACAGCAGGCAGCTACAGCGCACACAAGCACGAATCTGCACATAAACACACACACACACGCGCAGCCACACATGGACACACATCTGGGCATGAGCGCTCAGGCACTGACACACACGGTCCATATTAACGAGGGTGGGAGTGTACTTTTAGCTGTTACAACGCACCATTTTCAGCCTTTCAGCTCAAAGGGGTGGGCTCCTTTTTCATCCTTTTCTTTATGTATTTTTATTAGAGCTGTCCCCCTCTCTCCCACTTTCTCTCTCTGTCTCCCGTCGGTGTTTTGTTGACAGTAGAAAACCTTTAAACCACAAACTCCCATTTCAGGCTTGGTCAGGATTGTGTGGGATTAACAGAGTGCGATATACTGAGGCTCTGGGAAAGGATTTTTTTATGGAAATGTATTGTGTGTGTGTACAAAAGGACTTTACTGTCAGTGAAATCTAAAAACAAAAGCCTACTTTTCATCAAGAATTTAACACAGCGTAGCGTCTTCATCTTCAGAGAGATTTTACACATTTTCAAGTCTGACTTATATTATTTAAAGTCTTTAATTTTAACAGTTTTGGGGATAAAAAAAATGAAATTTGATAAAATGATTTAGGGCGGTACTCTTTTTAGACTGCAACTCATTTGTGATACCACAGACAAGCCTGACACTGAAATACTTCAGCATCTCTGTCTTTGTGTAGACTTTAGTTAAGAGTCCAAGACAGCCTTAAATCCAGAGTTATTTGTTTTATCCGTCCTTTCTTTGTTTCAGTTTTTCTTGGCGCACTATGTGCTCACCAAACACGTTTCCCCCCACTGTTCGGAGATGTAATTTACTACAATTTCTGGTTGAATTCACTGCTGAAGCAACCTGATCTCATTGAAATGTTTCTGCGGGCAGCAATGGTTTGGTCTCTGGTCTGCTGTCACAATACGTATGATGTGGGAGACGCACGGCTTAAAGTCTTAGAGTCCGGCTCGTCGTTGTCTGTTTAGAAATCGTGCAAAACCATTTCTAATCGTCGTCACAGAGGCAAAGACCACAAGACATGTGAGGTTTAACCCACAGCAGCATGCAGGCGCTGACTGATGACACGCTAAGCCTGCTTCGCTGCACTGACTGATGATGACACGTCGAGGAGGCTGCTTCCACTGATGAAGTCATCTGTTTCCTCGCTCCTACGCAGTGACAAACTGAGGTGATAATTCAGGATTAGACAGTGACATCGTCACATGCTGTTTCTTTAACAGCAGTGGATTGAAAGTGTATGAATAAGACCCTCTGTGGGGGGAAACGCCCACTAGGTTTATATCTGGGACTCCCCACCATTTGACCTTAGAACTGAAGAAGCTTCTCGGATGAGAGGTGAAACGTCTTCAAGTAACTTAAAGAAGTTCAGACGCTTTTCTTTGCAAGCTCCTTTGACTACGATGACCTGGATGACTGCGAACCTTCACAGACGTATGAATAAGACCTTCTTAGTCTCCTGGTTTTGACATTTAATATAAGATAAGATAAGCTAAGATAAGATAAGACTTTATTGATCCCACAACGGGGAAATTTTTGTGTCACCTCAGCTCAGGTACAGATATCAGAAGGAAATACAAAAATACAAATAAGTACAATCAGTGAAAAAAAGTAAGATGATACACTATATACAATGGTAGCATACACAGTATGTGATTATGGATATGGTTGGAAATATGGAAGACATAAACTATATAGCTTGACATAACTATTGTACCTATTGTATTTCATCACTCCCTTGCAATCTGATCATTGCGTGCCATTAAACAGTATGAGTAAGTGATGTTTACTCCTCCTCACAAGCAGGACTACCCTCCTGTACTTCCTCACATGATGAGTGTCATCATGTGAAACACTGCTGTGGGTATGCAGGTGGTGAGTGTGAAAGCTTGTAAATATTGACACAGTTCATTTTCTCAGAGTAATCTTAAACACATTTAGACTCCATCACTACAAATGTAGCTAATGACTCAGGATTTTTTGGCTCAGGAGGAGGAAAAATCTGTTATCGAAAGACAGAGACAAAGAAAGCAAGCAGACAGATTGGAGAAAAAGAGGAACACTAGTCTTGCTTCTATTATCTGCAATGAAATTGCACGGATGGATTTGCAGGTGGGGCTGTTGCACGAGTTTCCTACGTCCACTTGGGGGCAGACATCGACAGCAGCTCTGGCAACGCTCACAGAGGTGAGACAGAGGACCTGTTGGAATGTCTTAACTGTGCAATGTCATGTTATTTTATTATATATGGAATCTGAGAGTCACATGACGAGCAAAAACTCAGTTTGCAATCTCTGGAGCAATCTGTAGCTTCCTGCATAGGACAGCGGATAACCATGTGAGACCAAATTCTGTATTTCAGTCCTCACAGCTTCATAAGACCAGTCAACAAATCTCAGGGGGGTTAACTTGTGACTCATAACATTAAATCATTAAATATCACAAACAGTCTCGAAGCCGCAAAGTCTATAGTTACACGCGAGAGCTGTCGTGTTTTATATTTTACTGCATGTTTGGACGTATGCAGTAAAGCACCTTGAAGTGGATTAATTTATGCAGTGTTAAAATAATAAATCATGAGTTTGTTTTTTTCACGGGCAATCTGTGGCTTATTCTGAACTGCACTTGTTTGTTTTTTTGCACAAATCTATAGTTGTAGTTCAATCATTTGCAGAATCCATGTGATTTGTTTTTACTTTAATCATTTACACACTTTGCAGTCGTCCTTTCAACATACTCTGCAATGACAGAAATGCATTAGCATCACATGTTTCTTGTATTCTTCTCTCACAATTTAGATGTGTTGCTTTCTGCCGTTTTCCTCCATGTTTTTTTGCATGCAAATTTTTGTATTGTGCAATACAGACTTGAACTTTCAGAGATAATATGTGGATTTCATCTTCTTAAGCTCAAAACGGTCGAATTAAAACATTTAAACAAGGGGCAGTCAGTGCAAGAACGGCCACCGTCGCGACTTTCATGAAACACTCAAACTGTGTGACTGTGAAGTTCATCACGCACGAGCTTATTTTTACAACAAGCGCCTTTTTTTTTGTACAGAAGTGGCAGCGGTAGTAGAAGTGAAAGAATAGGAAACAGAGTGAGGAGTGAGGAGATGGTGAGAGGGTGGGGGTCGTGTCTGTTCTAGTGTGGTTTGGGGGAGTTATTTGGTGTTAAAATATGCCTTAATGGTTGCTGGGGATCCATTTATTACAGGCAGGAAGCAGAAGGGGGTTTCTCTTCTCATTTAATGTGACCGCCGAGAAGCTCGCCAAGTCCTACAGGCAAGCCAGCATTCCTGTGCACCAACGCTGCACACGCACACACACTGGACTATGTTATACACCTAATTATACTGCAGTGCATGTAGTTTACATGCATGCATGTGTGTCGATGCATCATTTTAAGAACATACACGCATCGCGGTACTTCTAGAAAACTGGCAAATATGTGCGATCTCATAAAATGCACACACACAAATAGACTGTACTCGCTGGCAGTGAGAATGACCTTTTCTGAACCATGGAAACACACACATTAACACACACACACACACTTATACGCACAGAAAAGCCTCTGCAAAACATTTAGGCATGGCAGGGGCTGAGGTTATATAAAAAGTCTCTCGAGGGCTTATTAATTCACATTTGTTTTGCAGTTGTGAAGCTTGGTTTCTCTCCTTCTCACTCATCCCGTCTCTGTGTCTAGTTGTCGGTTTTCACTCATTTCTGGTCCGTCGTCGTTCACTTTCTCGGGGATGTATGCAGCTTCCTGCCGTTGCCACACTTTCCTCCCTTCTCTTTCTTTCCCTGTGTTCATCCAGCACAGAGCCATATCCAGCTTGACACCCTTTCCCAGCGTTAGGGAGGGTGTGTTAACACCTCGTCCCGCACACATGCCAGGGCCTAAAGACCCGTTTATGAAGTGTAGTGCTCCTGGCGTGTAAGTATGCACAGACATATTTATGCATCGATGGGCTTCGATTTCATATTTTTTGTATTGTTTTCAAAATATTCTAGAAAAAAAACAAAACCTTCATTCCAGTGTAATAACTATGCGCCCCCCAGTTGGCTCTTTTTAAAAAAATGTTGGCATGGTAACCTAATGGGAGACGAGGTGTGCCGATTGTGATCACAGCGAGTTTAACGACAGGCTGTCATGTCGTTTGGTCAAAATGCCAAATCAAATTATACAGTGTAACCACTTTTAAGGCAAGGTAACCATAGAGGCTTCACTTGGTTACTGCAGGCGCTCAATTAAAGGTTGCGTAAGATTGTGTGTGTGTGCGCGCAAGTGTATTGGGTTACATGGCCGATCTAAGGCTATATCCCTGTTTTCATCAGCTGAGTGAGGAAGAATCCAGTGCCAATACAGTGCAACCTGACCCCTACGTGCAAACACACGTGCGCCTTAATGCACGCAGTAGCAGAAAAGCAGACACACACTTTAATGATGACCTTTTTCTTTAGCAAGTATTGTATCACTGAGTCAGTACAAGACTTCTAACTGCTGTTTTCACTGGAAATCATTGTTCTCGTTTATGATTTGGTTTCTTACTCAGGCTTTGATTCAATTCGTGGGATTTGGCCTGTAAATATCTTCTTTGATTTAGAGATTTCAAGAAAGCCATTTGGCGAAAGACTGGAGGAGAGGGGGCGGGGGGGGGGGGGGGGGGGGGGGGTTTGTTGTTGACCTCTCACCTCTCTGTGCCAAACAAAAGACCTCGAACATCTAAATAACACTTTTGTAGGGAATCCTTTCTCGAGGTAACCTACCTAAGTGGCCGATGACGTTACCAGCATTTATACTTTTGCGTGGTGCGTTATGTGTTAATTACCCTGTGGTCGTGTCCCAGTGTTTTATGTGCACAATAGAAACGAATAAAACTCTGGTATTCCCCCCCGACTCTTTGTTGTGCTCACTTTGTTTCTCTCGTTTCTCACGTTTTGTCACGTTTTACATTCCCTCACATGCATTCTGATTCGACTTCAGCAGACCCCTCCAACTGTATCTGTGAGTCCTTACATTGAGGCAATGATTGTTATTTCTCACTGATAAATTCAAAAACAGGCCAACAGTGTTGGTCAAGTTACTTGAAAAAAGTAATCAGTAACCAATTACTGATTACTTCCCCCAAAAAGTAATCCCGTTACTTTACTGATTACTTATTTCGAAAGTAATTAATTACTTAGTTACTTAGTTACTTTTTAAAAACACGATTTACAACCTGAATAGGTGATAAAGTGATAGATCTTTCAGCCCAATTCTACTTTTTCTTCATAATCCATCATACAAAATGTAATCAAATGGAAAAGTCTCTTTTTAAAACTTGTTTTATTAGTTTTAATCTTTTAACTTTATGCATCAAGCAAAAATTTAATTATGCAACATTCTCTGACTGGAAGAAATTAGTTTAACATTTAAACCTATTTTCTGCACATTCCAGCACATAAAATAAAATATTTTTTTGTGTATGTTTATACTCAGTCTTTCAAATAGATGCAAGTAAAACACAGCAGAAAATAAATAAAGTCAAAGACTAGCGGTCCTGTTGCTCTATTTTCACCTGTAAAGCAGGAGTGGCGTAGGCGGAGGGTTACCCTGGAGCAGGTGTGCTGCAGCGGTCAGTGGAAGAATCCGCGAGTTTCTCTGTGAATTTCCCATTACGTCGTAGCTACTCGGTGCTTGTTTAGGGTTTTTTCGCTGTAAAAAGAAGTTTTCTTCCCACGCACAACGGACACTAATGTTTTTGTCACTTTTTATGGAATCAAACTCAAAGTAAGGTCAGTACTTCCACGCTTTAAACGCTGCACGCTCATACTCTCTCCCGCACTCGATATATGATCCATTGTTGATCTGCACACAGCTGTTGTCACGAACGTCGCACTCGCTTACGTCACTGTCATGAGACATTCTCGCAAAAAAATCACAGTTTTAGTAACGCAGTAACGCAGCGTTCCTACGGGAAAGTAACGGTAATCTAATTACCGTTTTTGCAATAGTAATCCCTTACTTTACTCGTTACTTGAAAAAAGTAATCGGATTAACGCGTTACAAGTAAGGAGCTGACCCAATATAAAGCTCCTTCAGGTGACTGTTGTTGGGACTTGGTGCTGTATAAATAAAATCGAACTGAATTGAATTCACTAATGTATCAACTACTGTATGTGACAAGTATGTTGACACATGTTGCTGGATATTTTGGGGAACTGGGTTAGTTTGATTCTTGGCTTTAATTCAATTCAATTCAATTCAGTTTTATTTCTATTGCACCAAATCACAACAGCAGTCGCCTCAAGGTGCTTTATATTGTAAGATAAAAGCCCTGCAACAATACAGAGAAAACAGAGAAAACCCCAACAATCATTTGACCCCCTTATGAGCAAACACTTTGGTGACAGTGGGAAGATAAAACTTCCTTTTAATCGGAAGAAAACTCCAGCAGATCCAATCTCAGGCAGGGGCAGTCGCCTTAATAAGATGACTGATTTTTCATGTCTTATATTATTTGATATTAACAAAGCTTTGATAAGCTTAGCAGAGCCTAAAGACTGAGACCAAGAGAAAAAGCTAGCATAGCTCTAGCTAATCTACCTTGTAGCACTTCTAAAGCTTTCTAAATTCTGGCTCTAGCTTTGTATTTAGCATGTTAACACACAAAGAGTGTCTTCTCATTTAACTTTTAGCATCAGAACAGTTTCTCCAGATCTTTACAATCCATGAAAGAACTTGTGGAAACAAATTAAAACAAATTCTGGATCATCAGCTGAATTTTCAGCTAATAATGAATCTTTAGGCTTACAACACTTACAATGAATCCCCTGACCTTTTTGTACAGTTAACACAAATTTTTCTGTGTCTGAAGTGAAACCGAAATGGACTGAAGTAGAAAAAGAGCAGATCAAGAACGCTAACTAAGATCGTTTTAAACGGTTACTGTGTAACTGCGAGTATCCGTGTGTACCTTGGTGCAGGAGGGGGGGTAATTTAGGTGTAGAATGTCTTCCTCATCACTGGAGCTGACCTAAGAACACAACGGTTAATCATCCACTATCGGGCAGGGACAGGCAGAGTGAGAGAACAAGAGAGGAGCCGGGTGAACAGCTGAATGACACTTTGAGGCATTTGCGCTTGTTAAAAGGCAAAATAAAGAAAGAAGAAAAGAGGAGTCGTACATCCGACAGCTGGAACAAAAGGATATACTCACCCGAGAGTGGATAGCAGAAATCTGCATTTGAAGACGCCTCTTGCTGATTAAGGATTTGAGTTTTACTTCGTTTTTGCCTGCTGTGATTAAACTCCAGCATTGTGTGTCTGTTTGTGTGCATTTGTGTGTTAGCATGTCCGTTCTGTAAGGACTGTCCTGTTTTTGGACTCGATTGTGAGCAAAGGGGAGCCCACATGGGGCCCGGGCCTTGTCCGGGATGCCAGCTGCTGCGGTGAAGCCTGCTCTGGACATGGTTGCCGAGGGAGGGGGCGTAGGGGAGCGCGGTGTGTCCCAGTGGGAAGCCTCTGGGCTGGGCCGGCAGAGGCTGCCTCTGCCCTCCCTGAAGGTCCCCAGAGAGCTGCTGCGAAGCTTCCCCCACTCCAAACGGGTTGGATCCTACCTGGTGGGGAAAATGATCAACAAGGGCTCATTTGCCAAAGTGATGGAGGGGCTGCATATCAGCACGGGGGAAAAGGTCAGTGCTTTCTCTCCAATTTGACAATTAGAGAGCAGACATGAAGTGACATGTCACTGACTGGTGGGGTGGCACACTGGCAAAGAAAAAGATCACACACATACAAGATTATGATTACATGCTTACAACTAGTGCCTTGTAACTGATAATTATACACTCTTGGGTTTAAAGAACGTCGTAGTCTGTTATTATTCTTGCTATGTGCACAGAACTCAGTCAGATTCATCCATAACTGCTTATTTGATGACTATGAGGGGTTTTACAAGACAACATTTGCTCAGCAGATTTTAGAGGTCTGAAATGCATGTTTCTGTGCAATATGTCTGCCGTTAGTTCCTTTAAAAAGTGCAGACTGATGTTAGAATCGGCGCTCTTTCAGATGAACAAAAAACATGAATTTGCATGTTTGTAAGTACTCTGTGTCTTCCACATCCATCTGCACTCACTGTGCAGGCGAGACTGTGCACGTGTTTCATTCATGTGTTTGTGTGTGGTTGTGTGTATCCATAAGTGTAACTTTCACCGGTCACCGAGTTGCTGACCCTGGCAATGTACCTGACCTGGTTGCCTTAGCGATGGCCAAACTCATCTGGGGGGTTGTTGTTCCTCTTAACCCAGTTTACCCTCTGCAGGTAGATACTGTGTTAAGGTGAAAACTGTAAACCTGCAAGCATCCACTGCAGGGGGCCTTTGGATTTCTCTGGAAAAGTTTTGTTGACCGAAGCCAAAAGTTTTACATGTTTATGACACAGAAACTCGCGCATGCAGTAAGAATCTTAACTGCTATTTAAACCAACGGTGCTATGTGTCCAAGATGCCAAGATGCATCATTTTTTAATAAATAAAATATTTACTTTGTTTGTCTTTTCAGACTATTTTGGTTGTTTCGTTTTCAAATTTTCATTTTAGTTCACTTTCAAAAGTTTTTCTTTTTTATAAAAAGAAAGAGTGCAGGATATTGTTTCACTTAGTTGTGTTTTTTATTTTTGGGGAGGAGGGTGTTATTTTATTTCATTTTAATTAATTAATCCATTTTAAATGAAAATGTCCTTGTTTGCCACGATCGTTATTCTGAGGAAAAATAGCACAAATGCTGTTGTTACCAAATATTTAAATATTTTTTCTCATTTCCAACTCAGTGTTGTTGTTTCACCCTATTAAAGTAGTTTTATATGAGTCACAGTTTACAATAATCCTTATTAATCTTACACTGAGTCTACGTGTAGCTTTCCCTTCATTCTCCCTTTAGGCCAATTCTTTTCTGTTTGGCTGCTTCTTATACTGAACAGCAGGTGGGTGGAGCTGCAGTGCTCACAGACAGTTCCTGAGATCACCATATTAAGGATGTTCTCTCTCTGGCATCATACTAAGTGGCAAAAATCTAAACTCGAGCGTTCAGAGCAGTCCGTATCCTGAGCTTTTGAAGGGTTCATGACTATAGGCCGTTGGCTCAAACCTCTGGTTGAGTGGAGAAAATGCAGACACAAAAAGTGACAAAAGTACGCACCCTACTTCCTTAAATAAACCTCTGACATTTCAACTTAAGAGTGTTACATGTTGGTCATAATAAATATCAGGTTTTCTTACAGTCACCTGTGAACATTTTAATCTATTTTCTATATAAAGCAACGTGTCTTTGTGTAAATTTCTGTTGATTTCTGGCAAAAACAACAAAACAAAAGAATGTGCATGTGTGCATGTCTGTTCTCAGGTAGCCATTAAGGTGATAGACAAAAAAAAAGCACGGCAGGACTCCTATGTACAGAAGAACATGAAGAGGGAGCCTCGCATTCATCAGATGGTGCGACACCCTCATATTGTAGTTCTGCTGGAGGTAAAGACATGAAAAAATCACAACAACAACAACAAGTACATATTCACCCATCAACCATTAACATGCACAGCATCAGAAATACACATACATGAATCCAGAGACATATTTCTATTATTTTATTTTATATCTGCTGTGAACCACATATGAATAATCCTGTGCATCAGACGCTGGAGACTGAGAACAGTTACTACATGGTTATGGAGCTCTGTGCTGGAGGAGACCTGATGGACAGGATCTGTGAGAGGAAGAGGCTGGAGGAGCGGGAGGTGCGGCGCTACACCCGACAGATCCTCTCTGCTGTGGAACACCTGCACAAACACGGCATCGTGCACAGGTCACTACACACACACACACACACACACACACGACTTTAAGTCTCTCACCAAGTAAAACTGATGTCAAAGCAATACAACAGATGCTATTTAGAGCTTCTAAACATGCTGCAAATGGAATCTCTTTATACTAAAAAGCAAACGATGATGTAATGATGATGATACTAATGAAAATGATGATGATGATGAACAATCAGTAGCTTAGCTGGTGATAAAATAATGAAAAATCTCCTTCTCTCACTCTGACTGTGAACACAGTAGGTCCAGGTCACCTGCTGTATAAATATATATGCAAAACATGGAACAGGAACCTCCCTGTGATTAGGAAAATGATTGCACAAAATGTTTTCACATTCTACAACCATCAACAACAAACTGGTGTTGATCGCACAACGACTGCACAGGTCACCTACTGGGAGGCAACCTGTCTCTAAAGAACTGTCTAACTTGGAGTGACTGCAGTCACTCTCAGATAGGTTGGCACCAGTGTTGGTCAAGGTGCTTAAAAAAAGTACCCCCGTTACTTTACTGATTACTTATTTTCAAAAGTAATTAATTACTTAGTTACTTTTTAAAAACACGATTTACAACCTGAATAGGTGATAAAGTGATAGATCTTTCAGCCCAATTCTACTTTTTCTGCATAATCCATCATACAAAATGAAATCAAAAGTCTCTTTATAAAACTTGTTTTGTTAGTTTTAATCTTTTAACTTTATTCATCAAGCAAAAATTAAATTATCTGCAACATTCTCTGACTTGAATAAATTAGTTTAACATTTAAACCTATTTTCTTCACATTCCAGCACATAAAATAATTTTTTTTGTGTGTGTTTACACTCAGTGTTTCAAATAGATGCAAGTAAAACACAGCAGAAAATAAATAAAGTCAAAGACTAGCGGTCCTGTTGCTCTATTTTCACCTGTAAAGCAGGAGTGGGGTAGGCGGAGGGTTACCCTGGTGCAGGTGTGCAGCGGTCAGTGGAAGAATCCGCGAGTTTCTCTGTGAGTTTCCCATTACGTCGTAGCTACTCGGTGCTTGCTCGGAAGTTTAGGGTTTTTTTCGCTGTAAAAAGAAGTTTTCTTCCCACGCACAACGGACACTAATGTTTTTGTCACTTTTTATGGAATCAAACTCAAAGTAAGGTCAGTACTTCCACGCTTTAAACGCTGCACGCTCATACTCTCTCCCGCACTCGATATATGATCCACTGTTGATCTGCACACAGCTGTTGTCACGAACGTCGCGCTCGCTTACGTCACTGTCATGAGACATTCTTGCAAAAAAAATCACGGTTTTAGTAACGCAGTAACGCAGCGTTCCTACGGGAAAGTAACGGTAATCTAATTACCGTTTTTGCAATAGTAATCCCTTACTTTACTCTTTACTTGAAAAAAGTAATCAGATTACAGTTACGCGTTACAAGTAACGCGTTACTGCCCATCTCTGGTTGGCACAGGTTTGCAAATAACTGTTGCCTAATTTATAAATGCAGACAATTCCCAATATGTTCCCAATAACTTGCCTGTCTGCTCTTTACATTAGAGAACTCAGATCATCTGGTTGCCAGCTGGTTGTATTCTACTCTGTGCTCTACTCCCAATAAAAGCAAGGTTGCTGTACATGTACCTCATTTAGCATTTAAATCACAGTCCTGCAGCAACTGTGTATCTACTTGTGGAGGAAATTCTGAACTTCCCTTTCAGATTACTGAGTTTCTGGCTGGAATTTGAAATTCTGTGTAGATGGCAACAGGTTTGCAATGTTCACAGATTTATCACAGATTGGATGTAATCACTCAGTCACCTGATAGCAGACTGACGCTATCTTATGACCGTTTAATCAGTGTCTTGTCACACCGAAGCCACTTTAAGGATGGCAGCTGCCTGCAAGTGGTGTTAAACAGTTGTTGATGAGGGAGAGCCAGTCAGAGGAAAGTTGGTTTTAAAGGAGATAAAATGGCCTGTGTCAGGTGGACAGTGAACTGATGGGGCTGTATAAAGACCCATTATAGAATAAATATGGATTATTTTAAACTGTGAATCATGCAAAGCTACTCTAGTAGAGCCCGCCAATAAAATAAAGGGGGCGGAAATTACTGTAGTAAGTCCACCTTAACATTTTAACTCATACCTGGTGTTGTGCCCGACTCCAACTAAAGCTCAGAATCATAGAAAGAAAAGAAAAGAAAGCTTTTGGGCAACCAGCTGTGAGGCCACAGTGACCCCCAAACCTGATCCGATCACTTTTGAGTACATTTAGAATTTAGTGCCAAATTTGAATCTCAGATGACCTTTGACACGTGATCTCCTAAAGCATGTTTGATAGGCAAGTAGAAAATCCTACCAATCGAAAATTACTAAGAAAATATTCTCGTTGAGCCGATTAGTCAAAGATATTTATTTTTAAAAAGGTGGAAAAACAGAGAGAGAATTAAAAAACCAAAACAAAAAGTTGTTTATATGGTTCTAAGCTTTATGATTCATGCACACATCTTGAAAAAGCATGCATATACACACAGAAAGACGTTTGCAGGACATTAACAGCCTACAGAGGAGGAAGTGCTGGGCACAGCGCAGTGTGGGAGATGAGAGTTTTATTTTAGTGGTATTTAAGTACGTGTAGGTGTTAGAGACTCAATAGTCTCTCACACACACACTTGCAAAACAGCCGCACACATTATGCACAGCTCTGCGCTTTGGTTTAAGACCTTGGCTCCTCTGAAGGTGGGAATGTGATTACCAGGCAATGACCTCATCATCCTGCGCCGGCGCCATGATTCACACATCATCACAACATCATGGACTTCCTCTCTAATGAAGTCCCTCAACGACGTCGCTCTCAACCCTTCAATGGCACCTCTTTCTGTCACACACACCCACGCGCTCACCTACACGCACACGCTCGCTCACGCGCACACACACACTGCACCACAATGCCACACAGAGATGATTAAACTGGAAATAAATGGAAATTTTGCACTTAAACGCACCTCCTGCCACCCACGTTCAATAGGTTCACCGCATACATTTTCTCCTTTATGACAATGTCTGCTCTCGCTCTCTCTTGCTCTTTTTTTCTCTCTTTCCTCCTCTGCCTCTCTTTGAACTTGTCTCGGGTTGTGTGAGCAGGGTTTTCTGGATTTTTGGTTAGACGAAGGCAGATGAAAGGAGTGTGGCGGATTCCCAGGCTGTAGTTTATAGGGGCTCTCTCGCTCCTGACCGCAGATTTTCATTTAGCTCGGTAGTTTTAGTGCATTCAGTGTGGTCGGTGGTGAGGCTGGGGTACTTTCAGGGGAATGAAGCAACTTTTTCAGGTGAACAAAGATATGGTATTTTGGTAAAGAATAAGAGATAAGTCAGAAAAAGGTGACGTGAATTGATTTGAAAATCGAGTGCAGGTTTTTAAGTTTGGGCGAGTAGCTTCTTTTCTAAAACATAATCACCAGAGGAGATTATGCTGACAAAAACTCACTTTTTGAGGATTTTTTCCAAAAGCTTGAGCTCTACCCAAACCCAAATTTAGCGTTTGGGTTATTCCTTTTGCTTCTGTGGGTCCAGTCTGATCCCATCTCATCTGGTCATCTATAAATACACAGAAAAAGCTTAGTGTTGGAGTTCTGAGCAACCACCACAATGTCTGTCAAGTAAATTGCCGCAGAACACTCATCAGCACTGTGTGGAGAAAAATAACTAGAAATTCCTGTAGGATTAAGGACAGAGCCTTATAAAAATGCTACTATGAACCACATTCTTCCTTTGAGACCTAACCGATTCTTCTTTTCCTTCTCCCCTATTTTCAGAGATTTAAAGATCGAAAACTTCCTTCTGGATGAACACAACAATATAAAGATTGTGGGTATGTTTCGTCACTAACATACTGATTTCAATTATTTACGCTAAACTGTTTTAGCTGTCTAAAATTTCTGAAAAGAACTTTGCTGTAAGATGATGATTTCTCCCACAGACTTTGGCCTGAGTAACACCCTCAAGACTGACTCTTTATCTCTGGAGCTCCTCAGCACCCAGTGCGGAAGTCCAGCCTACGCCGCCCCGGAGCTCCTCGCTCACAGGAAGTATGGACCCAAAGTGGATGTGTGGTCCGTGTAAGTGCGAAAGTCTCAGTGTGTCTATCAGAGAAACTCTCTGCTTGGATATTGAACACATTTTTCTATAGTGTTGTAACAGATTATGTAATGATTTTCTCAGTATTTTTCATGTAAACGTGTCGACCGCCTCCTCACATTTTCCCGTTGTGTGTACCTACAGAGGCGTGAGCATGTTTGCAATGCTGACAGGAACTCTGCCCTTCACTGTTGAGCCGTTCAACATCAAACAGCTGCACCAGAAGATGGTCAACGGGGAGATCAGCAGCATCCCCGGTGACATCAGCAAAGGTACCTATCAGAGTGACCGAAACAAAGCTTCTATCATTACCGTATTTAACTCATAAACCAAAACTTTATTCACAATAGGACAGAAAAAAATGGGACGGGGTTACGTTTACCGCTGGTTAGCACCCCCTCGTCTTTTAACTACATAAATGTCTGGGAACGGAGGAGAGCTGCTGTTGGACTTGGACTAGGATTGTAGGCTCTGAGCAGTCCTGGGTCTTCTTTGCCATATTTTAGATTTCATAATGTGCTAAATATTCTCACCTGGATTGCAGACAGGTCAGTTCAGCGCCCGGGCTCTTACTACGAAGCCATGTTGTTGGCATAGATGCAGTATGTAGTTTAGTGTTGTCTGGCTGAAATATGCAAGTTTTTTTTCGTGAAAACAATGTCATCTGGATGCTCTTAAACCTGCATATATATCTGTCAGCATTGATCACGCCCAATCCCAGAGGCATTGATTGACATCCATATTATCAGAGTAGCTCAGTAGGTAGAGTGGTGGCCCCATGACCGGAAGGTCGGGGGTTCGATTCCCCTGAACAGCTACCCTGAGGTACCCCTGAGCAAGGTACCGTCCCTACACACTGCTCCCCGGGCGCCCAATGGCTGCCCACTGCTTCACTGAGTGAATGGGTTAAATGTAGAGAGAAATTTCCCCACGGGGATCAATAAAGTACACTTTCTTTCTTCTTTCTAACAAGCTAGATGACTCCTTTACTCATTGCACTAAGGTGTGCGCTGTCCATGATTTCCAAAAAAGAATTTCAAGTTTCAACAGGTTTCCACTTTGTCTTTGTCCATTCTAAATCTTTGCATGATAGAGATTTTACCTGCATTTATGGATGGCACGGTGAACTGTGTTAACAAACTTGATTTCCGGAAGTGTTGATGAGCCCGTGCATTGATGTCCAAGATAGATTCAATCCCATCTTTAATGCACCTGAGAAGCCCAAAGATCACAGCCATCCAGGACTAATTTTCAGACTTGCCCCTTGCGCACAGAGATTCCTCCAGATTTGCTGAATCTTTTGATGATGACATGTATGAGGAATTCAAAATCTTCACAGTTTCCAGTGAAATTGTTTTGAAACTGTTTCCCAATTTGCAGACACAGTTTTTTGCAGATTGGTGAACCTCTGCCACGATTATTGGGTTAAGTGTATCTCTGAAGTTGAGTCTTGGTGAATGAAGCAAATGAGAATAAGTGAGTAGACTTAGACATACCAAAGAAATGCCAGATTATATTATGAGCTGACGTAGCTGAAAGTGTTTATTCATTCTGAAACCAATATAAAAACAAGTCTACATGACGATGCTTATTAAACCTTTATGGAAGTCGTGTCTTTGCCTTTAGACGTGTCGTAGCATAATAAATCGGAGGAAAGAAACGTTTTACAAACTGCTTACCTCTACCACTTGTCCTCTGCCAAGTCCACAGCAGCCTCAGTGTCCTGTTTCTCTCTACTTTATTTTGGTCTCTCTCTTACACATAGTCCCGTCATTACGCTCAGTCATGGCGCCATGTCACCGCAAACAAACATAGCTCCTGTTACTGTGGGGAAAACCAGCACAGCTCCGAAGCTCTGAAACTGTGACAAGATCAGATTAGTGGCTGTACCGCTGCCATGGGCGGGCATCTGAGACACTCACATTAACTTTTAGACTTTATTCTGCCTCCTAATGGGGCTGTGTGCTTCTAGAGTTTTTAAATTATGCACGATACCGATTCTTTTTCTCTTCAGCCATGGTAATTCATGAACTTCATGATTTCGTAAAGACTGGCTCGTTACTTAGCTTATTTGCTTGTCTCGCTTGTTTCTGTGATATCCTTTAAATTATATATCTTTGCTTTCTAGGATTTTCTTTCTAGACTTCTCTACTTTCATCTTAAGTATATATTTTTTTCTTTCATTTCATACCAGTTTGCCCGTTTATGTGTTTGTTGTCTGGAGGAATGACGATTCGACAGGCTCACTGATTAAAATTCATCAATCGTTTGATCTGTTACAAACAAATTGAGTTGTCCCTGGCTGAGACAGGCGCTCTGGCTCTGAACCAAAAGCGAACTGATAGCAGTAAAGTGAACAGAGCAGTCTTGGCTGATGTGTCTTTGAATGTGGCAGCCATCCCGCTTCAACCCATATGCTCTTTTACACTGTGAAACGTATCTGGAATCCCCATCTGGACTCAAACTATCATCCATGCTTGGCTGCCACAGAACAGCTCTCTGTCACAGGCTGACAGGCTGAATTTGTTCTCCTGAAGGGAAACCCTGCCTCTCTCCTCGCTGTCTGATACAGTTTCACAAGTCACAAAGAGCGAGCCAATTAAGTCGTCAGTACTCTAAGTATGTATCACTTATAAGGTTGCAACAGCAGTGGAAAAGATGGTTCTCGGCCCTGGGCTCATCTGTGATGAGATGTTTATCAAACAGTAACCACAATCCTGCCTGTGATTAACGACCAGCTGATGCACACTGGCTACACAGGTCCTCTCATTTCTATGTCTATTTCTATGGGGCGATCGTGGCTCAAGAGTTGGGAGTTTGTCTTGTAATCGGAAGGCTGCCGGTTCGAGCCCCGGCTTGGACAGTCTCGGTCGTTGTGTCCTTGGGCAAGACACTTCACCCATTGCCTACTGGTGGTGGTCAGACGGCCCGGTTGCGCCAGTGTCCGGCAGCCTCGCCTCTGTCAGTGCACCCCAGGGTGGCTGTGGCTACAATGTAGCTTGCCCCAGGGTGGCTGTGGCTACAATGTAGCTTGCCAGTGTGTGAATGGGTGGATGACTGGTTGTGTAAAGCGCTTTGGGGTCCTTAGGGACTAGTAAAGCGCTATACAAATACAGGCCATTTACCATGTCTAATGCTGCTCTTTTCTCTTGACCACAAAGCAGAAAAAAGGACATTTTAACAGTTATCACCTCCTTCACGAGAATCTACCCATGACCTTCCTTTAACAGGTCTTTTAGTTCAGTTCATTGATCCACTAAATGTAACCTTGACTTGAATGGAATCACGTGGCAGACCTGCTGTCATATCTTGAACGATTGATCTACTGGACATTTTCAGAGTAAGGAGAGTGGATATACTGGACAAATCCATCCATCTATCCATCCATCTATCCATCCATCATCCATCTATCCATCCATCCATCTATCCATCCATCTATCCATCTATCCATCCATCCATCCATCTATCCATCCATCCATCCATCCATCTATCATCCATCTATCCATCCATCTATCCATCCATCCATCTATCCATCTATCATCCATCCATCCATCTATCTATCCATCTATCCATCCATCATCCATCTATCCATCCATCCATCCATCCATCTATCCATCTATCCATCTATCCATCCATCTATCCATCCATCCATCTATCCATCTATCCATCCATCCATCCATCCATCCATCTATCCATCTATCATCCATCCATCCATCCATCTATCTATCCATCTATCCATCCATCTATCCATCCATCCGTCCGTCCGTCCGTCCGTCTGTCTGATGCATTAATGGGAAGTTAGAAAATGCTTGTAAATTTCTTCGGCTTTCTGAAAATGGGCAATAAGAATTTAAACTCAACCAATCGCCTGTTTTAAAAAGATTCATCTTTGCAGGTGCCGTGTCATTTGTGTTGTCTCTCCTGGAGCCCGACCCAGCAAAGAGGCCCAGTGTTAGAGCTGCCATGGAGGAGAGATGGATAAATGAGGGCTATTCCAAAAAAGCTCTGCACACTCTCTCTCATAAAAACAGGTACAAACACACATTAACGCATATGGTGCACATCCAATTCATCAATATACACAAAAGACAATGGTAATGTGTTTGCAAAAAGTGGCACCCTTCTTGTAACAATTGAAATGATTTATACCATTATTATATTGTAACATAAGAATGTGCATCTGTTCCATGAGAGAAAGGAGGACACAAAGCCTCTCCTCAGGGTTCTGCAGCAAACATTACAGTGTGGGTAAAAGAACCAAGAGGGAAATCACTGCGTGTCTGAGAACAAAATGAACATTTTTGTGGTCTGCAGTGTAACAGCTTTGTGTATTATAGCACAACTAAAAAGCTTTTATCACTTTACGCAGAATGGAAATGCAATCATGTATGGCTCCTGCTGGAAATAATGCGTTTTCCGAAATCCGCAGGAATGATGCCACAGTCTGTGAGCAAGAGCCGTTGCAGCCCTGCTCCAAAAATCCTTCAGCTCCAAGTCTTTCTTTGCCACACAGGCCTGTTAGAGAAACTTCTTCTTCCTTCTATTTCTCATTTGTGAGCCTTTTCCAAAGCTTTCTCTTGTTTTCCAGGTTGTCTCCAGAGGATCTCAACTCGACCGTGCTAGAATACATGACAGAGACACTGGGATATTCCCTCTCTGAAATCATACACGTGGTCACAACCAACCGACCCTCGGCCCTCACGGCCTCCTATCACCTGCTGCTCAGCCGGCTCAACAGGAGCCAGAGAGGAGCCAAAGCCAGCAAGGTATTCCCGTTATAACACACAGATATACACACAAAGGCCTGAAAATATGAAACACAAAAAACCATCAGTGCAAGTGATATATTCATGGTTTGGCATCAACAATGATTAATTTGTCAGAAGCTAGAGAATAACGACTGGAGTCTTCCCAGCAAGAATACATGGAAAGAGAGGAATAACAGTGAATCCCAGACTCCACAACAGGTAATGCTGAGGTCGCCCATCTCACTACTATTATTACTCTCCCTGACATATTGGTTCAATCAACATTCAGATAAAGTTTTGATCCATTTTAAGTGATAAACTGAATTCGGGCCACTCATGTGTGCTTACAGTACAGAATAAAGGAACATATAAGTCAAAAACAGCCCACACAGAAAAACTGACCATGCATCTCATTCATTTGAGTCACATAGACTGTATATAACATTACCAGCTGGTTTGTGGACCCGTACTAAAGTCTAGAATTAGCATTAGAGGATCACATGCTAGCATATCTGCTAACACCAACAAGCTTGTTTAACAAGCTGCTTCTGTAAACCACACAGACACAAACAGCTGCTAATTGTTGCTACTTAAAACACAAAATGCAGCCTTTCTCTCACCATCTCTTTTGTACAGACTTCTTCTACAATTGGCTCTACACGGACACAGCAAGTCGAATTATATATTCAATTCAATTCAATTTTATTTATATAGCGCCAAATCACAACAAAAGTCGCCTCAAAGCGCTTCATGATACAGAGAAAAACCCAACAATCATATGACCCCCTATGAGCAAGCACTTTGGCGACAGTGGGAAGGAAAAACTCCCTTTTAACAGGAAGAAACCTCCGGCAGAACCAGGCTCAGGGAGGGGCGGGGCCATCTGCTGTGATTGGTTGGGGTGAGAGAAGGAAGACAGGATAAAGACATGCTGTGGAAGAGAGACAGAGATTAATAACAGATATGATTCAATGCAGAGAGGTCTGTTAACACATAGTGAGTGAGAAAGGTGACTGGAAAGCAAAAACTCAATGCATCATGGGAATCCCCCGGCAGCCTACGTCTATTGCAGCATAACTAAGGGAGGATTCAGGGTCACCTGGTCCAGCCCTAACTATATGCTTTAGCAAAAAGGAAAGTTTGAAGCCTAATCTTGAAAGTAGAGATAGTGTCTGTCTCCCGAATCCAAACTGGAAGCTGGTTCCACAGAAGAGGGGCCTGAAAACTGAAGGCTCTCCCTCCCATTCTACTTTTAAGTACTCTAGGAACAACAAGTAGGCCTGCAGAGGGAGAGCGAAGTGCTCTAATAGGGTGATATGGTGCTACAAGGTCATTAAGATAAGATGGGGCCTGATTATTTAAGACTTTGTATGTGAGGAGCAGGATTTTGAATTGAGTTCTGGATTTAACAGGAAGCCAATGAAGGGAAGCCAAAACAGGAACAACTTTTGTACAGACTTCTTCAACGATTGGCTCTACACGAACACAGCAGGTCAAAATATATATCCGTTGCATAATTGCACTAAAAACTCCAGAAAGGCACAAACAACACGCGTACAATCAAAATCAAAAATCAAAAACTGCAGAGTTGAAACCGGGCAGCAACCACCTGTCAATCAAAGTGTCCTAAATAATGCAATGCTTTTTGCATTGGCTTTAATTTGTTTTAGTGTTTAAGGCAACATTGTGGCACAAACTAGTGTCAGGTAATGTGTTTTAGTATCATACATGTATTGTTGGTTTTATATTCCTCTTTCATCATCCTGACAACCAATCACTGATCACCCTTCAGAATGAACCAACCAATGAAAAAAGCTTGAAGCAGCTGAGCAAACCTCTGAGGAACCAACAGGCGAGTGAATTTAAGAGCAGCAGAAAGAGGACTGAGCACCTGCACAGAGAGGGTGACGAGAATCGGTCACCTTCTCCTTCTCTACCCCAGCTTCCTCACTCTGCCTCTCTGTCCTCACCCCCTCATCTCCCCTCTCCTTCCCCTGCACCTCTGTCTGCAGAGGAGAGGCCTACTGATGAGGAGCCCTTAGATGCCAGAGAGACACTGTTTGCAGAAGGTGAGGAGGGCATTAAATACAAATGCTGCATGCAGTGACAGTATAATACAATGTCAACTATACTATACTTTTATCTCGTTGTATTCTAGTGACTGTTTTTGGAGACAGGGAACTCGTCCACCTTTCTCCTCCTAAAAACTCCACATCTCAACTCTGTGACTCCGCCCCTTGCCAAGTTCCCTTACCTGCGGAGCCAATCAGAGATAGTAGCACGTCGAGACCAGTCCGAAATACGCACCTGCTCAGGACTACTCAGTCAGACGGTGCTGCAGACCCCGGGTCAGACTGCTTCAAAGGCGCCCGACGCCAGGAAGATTCTCATCACCTGAGCATCAATGAGCGACTGGAGAAGCTGCAGACGTTTTATTCGTCCGAGAAGAACGGCACGTCTCCCAGGACGCTCCTGGACACTGACACGCGCACCACACACTCCTCAGACAGAGGCCACTTGGGTTCTGTTGAGGCGTCACAGACATCGCCCTCTTCCCCCCTTCCACTCCTCAACAACGTGGCGCTTAAAGATGGGCGGGGAAGGAAGATGACATGGGCAGGGCTGACCCGACCCGGGCCCCCGAGACTCCTCGTGAATGGGTCTAAACCTCCTGCTTTCCCCTCACAAAGACAACATACTCTGGTCTTCAAGAACCTCAGGCAGGAGAGGGGAAGGAGGAAAGAGCTGTCCGCAGCACGAGGAGAGAGAGTAGCAGGAGGGATCAATGGAGCCAAGAGGAACTCAATTCAGTTGCGCTCGTCTCTGCAGCGCCGCGTGACAGACCTGAACCTTCCACTGCTTTCTGCAGGCCTGCAGGGGAAACCCGACAGGAAGAGTCAGCTACACAGCATGGACTACTGACACAAAGATGACAGGATCTGATAGTATTTCAGGGACAGTAACTAAAGACGTATTCAGTAAATACTGGTGTCAGCAGAAATAATAGTGAGCGACAGTTATTTGGAACAGATTTAAATGGCAGCTACAGAAAAGTACAATCCTAAAGATATTACTTTCTCACTCTGCTGTTCTCTTTATGCCTTTTCTCACCAGCAGGGTCAGTGCTGCAGTGCCAAAGCTTTCAACTCTTAACAATAAGCTAGTCGTACAACTCCAGTGTCCATCAACAAGACGAGCACCTATCAAGCATGTTGTTCTTGAATTTCGACGTGCTGATGTCCACTGACACAAAGTCAAAGGCAGAATTCAAAATGATTGTTTGTATTCACTCTTCTGAAATAGATTTTTGTACTGACGGTGAAAGTAAAAGCAGTCCTTGATACTGGTTGATGTTTTTGTGTGCTTTCTTTTTCAAAGTTATTGTTGCCATAAGAAAAAAAAACTGTTACACAAAGAATACAAATACTTTTATTTATTTAGTTTGTGGTATGTGTCAGATGTACACTAAACAACTATCATGGTTAAAAGAAGTGATAATAGGAAAACATGATGATCATAACAAGAAACATATTATAAATCTCAAATTCATCTTTAACTCTTCTTACTCCATCTTCTGTCAGGTTGCGCTGTGTGCAGGCAGGAATGGTGGACCCAAAGTGCAGACTCCGGAGACAGAAAGTAACACAAAAAAGTAACAAAACTGAGTATCCAACATAAACTTAGACGGACAGACAGAACACACAGCAAAATGAGGGTAGATCGCGACACAGACACAGAGAAACAGAAGGCTTAAATACACAGAGGGAACAATCAGGGAATGAGTAACAGGAGGGAAACACAGCTGGGGCAAATCAGGCCTAACGAGACAAAGGAAGCACAACCAGACGCATTTACATGAGACATGGACTTTCAAAGTAAAACAGGAAACATAACACAGACTGAACTTACAGACACAGACTCACAGACAGGCACTACAGAGGGAACAGAGACGTGGGACCAGGGCAGACACAGACACTGACTGGACACGGGGATATAGCCGACAGGGGAGACAGCAACTAAGGATAACACAGAGACATAAACCAAAAGACAGAACTCTAACAAAGAAATCAAAGACTAGAAATTATAAATAATATAATAAACGCAAAAACCCTGGGTCAACGACCCAAGCATCCTAACATCGTCTTCCGATTATCCGGCCCCAGGTCGTGCTTTTTTTTTGACCAATGTCTCACTTGGTGAGAGAAATAAAAAAAATGTTTGTGAGCACAAACAAATATCAGTTTGTGACTATTTGATTGACGAATATCGTGCCAATCAAATAGTCAAGCTTGACAAGGGTAGTAGAAAAAAGCACAGGGGTAATACATTGTATATGCAAGTACATGTCTATTATTTTAATAAATTGCTAGTTGGTTCTTAGGCAACATTATAACATCATAACACATCATGCAAGTTTTGCGGTCATAAATTAGACGTTATTGCCATGAAATTAAATGCTATTATAAGGTGCTGTAAGTGCATAAAGACTACACATTTTAGTGTATTGTGATATCATGTTGCAACATAATGACATCATAATATCTGATCTAGATAAGAACCTTCAGGGGCCTACTGACGCAAAGATGAGAAGACTTTTTCGGTTGTTCGACTCCTGTATAGTCGGAGTTCACAGACAAACAGAAAGTTTCTGTATTATAGTAAAATTATAGGCACTAAGCACCCATATGATTTACACCCTGACTAGTATCGGCTGAGAGATGCTAAAGGTTACTGTGCTTTAAAATCATAAAATTTAAGATCTTACATGACACAAAATGTGAGAACATTAGCTGTTGTTCTGAATGCACCTTCATATGCAGAGGTATCATTAGGGCTGTATCGTCACTGATTTCTAGAATCAATTAGACTCTGATTCACAAGGTTCTGATTTGATCCACGAGTCGATTCGATTCAATTTGAATCTGAGAAATTTTGCCTCAGATAGTCAGAAACATTATAATTCTGATGATTTATCAGTACATATCCATATTTTTATATCTATAAAAAGAAAGCTGCCACTTGTGAGACTATCAGAGGTGTGAGCATCACAGCAGATGCCTGTGAAGGAGATTTTCCTGGCATGGCTTTTTATAGCAGATAACCTTAAAAATATTCTGCAGTAGAACAAAAACGGAAGAAAACCATGAACCAACATATAAACATTACCTGATGCTGCTTAAGTGAAGCAGAGCAACGTTACAAAGGTTTGATTAGAAACACAGCAAAGCATTTTTCAATTTTGCATCATTTTAAAAAGTTTACATTTCTTTAGTATTGAACAGCAGACATGAGAGTTTCTTCACGGAAGTCAGTTAAATTTAAGCAAGCAATAATGCAGAAAACAGATTTTTAGATGGGAAACTGTTCTTGAAGTACACTGAGGGGGGAGGGGGGTGCAGGAAGTGTGATTTTATCATGGTGGAAGCAAAACACCAAAAGTCAGAGGGAATTCATGGCGATGTTTATGTGAAGCGAAATCTGAAGCGCAGTTTGGATCGTCTTTGGCTGCTGGTTTAATCAACTTTGGTTGGAGAGTGATGAAACCTGCAGCTTCAGACTCGAGCACAAAAAAAGTCGTAAACACAAAGCGCGGACCCGCCGACGCATCAGAATCAGTGAGCTGTCGGCCCCGATGGCGTGTCCGTGTACCTGCCGTCGGGTGAGAAAGCGTCGGGTCCGCGCTTTGTGTTTACGTCTGATTACGTCTGACAACTGATTTAGCTGTTTAGTGGTTGTCGAAATTTAGTGAGGTTTAACCTGAGATTCTCGTGTTTCGGGCAAAAGAAATGTATATTTAAAAAGTCAGCAATGTTTTCTCCCCAAATCTCTGGCTTGTGCCACCTCCCCCCCCAAGTCTAGGATCTGCGGATCATTAAAATTCAGGACAAAGATGTAGAAGAATCTGGTTGCTGCTTGGTGGCTCTCAATAATTCAGGGACCGTCATCTGATACTTTTGTTTGCCAGTGTGTGTATTGGTGAGGTGGATGTTCTGTGTGTGCCCACTATGGACAGATTGAACCCACTGAGCTGGATACATTTCGAACTCCAGTTACCTCTCTGGCTACTTAACAGTGATATGAACCAGTAAGCTCTGATACTGTTATCAGACATGAGCACACATTCAAGCTATACAATAGTAGAGTAACAGTAAAGCTGCCAAGTAAAGTAAGCCTATGTAAATAAAGACATAACATTGGAAACAAAATATGTTATTTCAGTATAACTCTATACTGAAACTATATTAGCTCTTTGGATTAAATTAACATAAAAAGATCCATAATGCTTGTTTTGGATGCTGGAAATGTTGGTGTGAGTAAACAAGCATCGGTAACCCTCACCCGTTTACAAATGACTTCAGTCACACTGATTCTGAATAAACCATGCGCAGAACAATTTGGATGAACGTGGTATGGAAATTCAATTAAAAATGCATGCTGCACCTACAGATCCATAGCTGCTGGAACGTTGCATTTGCATGCATGCCACAGGAAATGTCATGTGATGAGCATTGTGCCATTAACAAAGGCTTTCAAAGGTGTTAGAGAACATAGAGTTCAAGCTCTACTGGCTTCATGCAGGAAAAGTTAGACTTTCCACAACCAGTGGTATAAAAGGGTCCATTTAGGTCAGAATGACATCCGAGGGTCAACGTGAAGCTCTGTGAGGTCTTTTTCCATTTGTTTGCGGCACTTCTGCACTAACTACACACACTTTCTGAAAGTGGAAAGGGAAATAGTAAAAGATCAGGATTATACATGCTTTATGGACAGCTGTAGGTCTGTGTGACATTTACATCTGTTGGATACGGTGGCCCTGAGAGGCCAAACAGACTGCAACTTAATAAAACACCAGCAATAAGAAAAACGCTGCAAAAGCACACAAAACACAACGGAAATAGGAAAAACGAAAACAGAAATAGGAAAAAACAGATTGCCAAAAGCCAAAAGGGAATTGTTTATGGGGAAACAATAACCCGACGGACCAGTTACAGGAACCAAAAACATGGTAGGTGTGTTTTATCAGGATTCATAAAATACTGATGATGGATTTTTAGGCTAATAGTTAGGCTAACACACTTACCTCTCATCTTTTCTTTCCTCACAAAACTAATAGATCCACAACACACTAGGGAAGTGTTTATGGGGAAACAATAACCCGACGGACCAGTTGCAGGAACCAAAATATGCTAAGAACTGCGCTGGGAGACACTTAAAAGAAGTGGAGGATCTATCAGTCTTGTGGGGAAAGAAGAGATGAGAGGTAAGTGTGTTAGCCTAACTATTAGCCTAAAAATCCATCATCAGTATTTTATGAATCATGATAAAACACACTTACCGTGTTTTGGGTTCCTGCAACTGGTCCGTCGGGTTATTGTCTCCCCAGAAACACTTCCCTTGTGCTTTTGGAAATCTGTTTTTTCCTATTTCTGTTTTCGTTTTTCCAATCTCCGTTGTGTTTCGTGTGCTTTTGCAGCGTTTATCTTATTGCTGGTGTTTTAGTAAGTTGCAGTCCGTTTGGCCTCTCAGGGCCACCGTATCCAACAGATGCTTACACACTGCTGATGAAGAAAGTGAGTACCCACATAAAGACGCTATTCAGCTGCTGTTCAGTGACATTTAAAGCTGTCTGTAAACACATCTGCAAGCACAGTCGTGAGAACAAGAACGTTTTCTCAGGACTCTGTACAGTCCCAAGAAAAGTAAAATCCATGATTCAATAACTTGTAGAACCACCTTTAGCAGCGATTGCTCAAAGTAAGCATTTTCTGTATGACTTAAGGAGGAAATTTGATCTACTCTGCTTTACAGTGTTGCTTCACTGAAGTTTTTGGGCCCTTAAGAGAGCTATGCATAAGGTCTGGACTTTGACTGAGACATTGATTGAGATCATGGTCCTGTTGTATTTCAGCCAAGCTTTTGCTGTTGGACTTCGTGGCTGACTCAAAAACTGCAAGCTGCCCAGATCCTGTGGCTGAAAAACACTCTACCACCGTGTCTGACAGCTGGTATTTGTGCTGATATGTTGAGTTAAAACGTGATGTTGTGTGTGATGGACAAACATCTCTACTTTGGCCTCATCTCTCAAAGGAAAATTGTTCCAGAGTCTTGTTGTTTGTTCAGTTGCAACTTTGCAATCCTGAGCCGTGCTGCCATGTTCTTTCTCCTGCCAACCAAGCTATACTTGTTCAGTCTTTTTCTTTTAACTTTAACCTTTAAAATGCTAACTGTAGAGTCTGAGATGCAGCTCCTGAGTTTTTAAAAAGCATTGCATAGTCTGACCTTGAAGTGAGTTTGCTGGGACGTCCACTCCTGGGAAGATCTGAGATGACACACACCTGAAGGCTATGGCCCATTTGGTAAGATGCTATAGAGATGGTTGCTTGTGGTCAAGGGCAGTTAGTCATGTGTGCTCATTTAGTTAAAATTGTTCAGACATCAAACATGCCTGGACTTGTCTCCCTGCAACTTCTTTTGACGTTTGCTGTTTTTAGTTAGTTAAATATTAGAGACACATTAGAAACAGCAGCCGTGAGCTTTCTGAACCCAGCAGATGTGTCCTAAATCTTTTTTTCACTCATCATTTCCCTCCAGTCTCCCTTCTTTCCTCATTTGTCTTTGTACCCATTTATAAAGTCATTGTAAGTTTCTCGTCTTAAATAGCATTTGTCCACACCGCCCTCTGCGGATCAGTGTCTTTGTCTTTACTAAATTGGTATGCAACAATGTGGTCTTGTTAGATTGCTTTTGATTGTGCACAAAACGTTGTCTCCGTGCAGACTAATCCTGAGGGAGAATCGTGTATTTAAAAGCTGCAGAAAAGAGCCCACAGAAAAACCCAATGTGCCCCGATTGTACTTGTAAGCTGAAGCCTTCGTGTCTGTGTATGTGTGTGCCTGCGTGCGCGTACGCTGTGAACGCATAATGCCACCGTCTACAGTCTATAGCTCAGTTCATCTGTTAACGGCTGATGAGAGACGTCCCCAGATGATCCCAGAACAAATGCAGGATTAAGAGCTGATACAAAACCCCAAATATGCTGCGTCTATGTACAATAGACAAGAATATTGTATCGCTATCATGCATGAAAGAGAAGAACTCAACCACTCAGCTACCCCCCCTCGAATATCATGATATGACACAGATTTTTAAATTGCTAGTAACGATGACACTGATATGGAAAATGCTAACTGGTGGTGACCTGGAGGCCACAGGGGTTACAGGTGCAGTGCTTATGGAATGAAATGGATGGTGTTACTCCATTAGCACTTCAATAGTCTTGGGTGTCTCTGAGCATAATCGCCGTGTCCATCACGGTGTTTGCGTGCGCGCCTGTGTGTGCCAGTCTGGGTAACCCTGTGTTCCGGCGTGTCTAGTTTCTAATGATGGTCATCCATAATTGAGACTCACCTCGCAGTGGAGGGCCGGGAACAGTCCAGGGTGGCGTGGTGGTTAACTGGGCTCCAGCTGCTCACTGTGAGCGTCCCTATATGAGTCACGGGGGGTCAGCGGTGCACAAAACGCCCAGCACCGCAGGGCAGCAACCTGAGCCCGGGGCAGTTTAATTGATGCCACCTCTGATTAACTGTCAGTTGGGCATCAACACCAGCTAATTCACTAAAGGACGTCCTGACCAGAGACGTTTTAACCTCGGCGCGTGGGAGCCGCCCTCAGCTTAAACACACGTTGACTTTCAAAGCGCGGTAGATCACTGTTTGTCCATGAAGCACATCAAAATCCTACAGTACAGCATTATAAAAGTTTAAGGTCAGGGATGGACGGACACCTTTAATATCTGCATGAATTGGGTTCAGTGAGAATCACTTCTGTCTTTTAACTTCTCTCTGCCATGTAAAGCTTCTCTTATCTTTCCTGCAATGAAAATAAAGGCTAATGAAATCTTTTTACTAAAGTTTCTCATCATCTACATAACAAAACATGACATGAAAAAAGCTTCCTCTCTAAAGGTCGTCATTTACATTTATATTCACTATACATTCAAACTTACTAACATTTTATCACATCTAAACCAATAAAAACAATATTTTAAGTGAACTGTTCATTATAAAATATTATTGGCACTCATAAACAGTAGAGGTGGGAATCACCATACATCCCATGATACGATATTATCACAATACTTAATGCACGATACGATATTATTGCAATTTTTTAAAAATATTTTGCGATATTCAGATTCTGTACATAAAGGTAAACTTTATCAATATTCATTTTCTCTAATATCAAAGTCTCACACTCACTCTTTCTCTCATTTCAGTTTGATTGTTGACAAACTGAACGGTTTGTATTACAGTCTAGTCCAACTTAACTGAATCAACCATCTGGTACAATTATAGCTATTCTGAACTATGCAGTTTATGAAAACTATGCAGCCCCTTCAGCAACTGAAGAATTTGAAAGTAAATTAAAACAAAATTTAATTTTACATTAAATAAAAAAGTTTTAAACTTAATTAAAATAAAACATGTCTTAAATTAAAATAAGTAAACTGTCACATTTGGACAGTGAAGGAATGTCAGGATTCTTGCTCAGAAAAAGGATCAACATGCTCTGAAGTCAGAGCACAAAAACCTTTTTTGTAACAAAATATCGATTTCTGCTGTCCCTGTATCCATACATTATTAGCAAACAAAATATCACCATACTACACAGTATCGATTTTTTCCCCCACCCCTAATAAACAGTAAGAGATGCCGCTACAGGTGCACAGTTTATGTCAACCTAGTAAAAGTCCATACATTTGTTTCTAATAAGCAGACAGTTAAAATTTGTCAGTTATCTGTTTTACATGTTCCTGGGTGGATTTGAGAACAATCAAGTGTGCAGTTGTAATTGTTACTCATTCATTAGCAAATATAATTAAAGACAAAGTTTTTTCCACCTGGTCCCACAGAAGCTGTGCTGTTTAATGGATTAGAGCTGATCTACGAAGCAGCCCCTGCTTCGTAGATCAGCTCAGTCTAAAATAATTCTTCACTGAAAATGATTTTAAATTTCATGGCTTCAGAAAGTGGCCCCAAGGACTCACGTTTTGACAATAGTAATAATGTGACTGGAAGACTGAGCACATGGATCAACCCAGCAGAAGTCCCCTGTGCTTTAGGATTAGCTTCAGGAAACTAAAGCTTCTTTCTTTGTAACTTCTTGGTCTTTTTTTCAGTTTTCTAATGCTGCGAATCCACCACAGCTATCAAAGAGGCCAGCTTTAAACTTTTTTAGCATTTCAAGCAAAAAGACTGTGAGATTTTAAGGGATTAATATATTTCTCCATAAAGTGTGGAACTCGTTTGGTGCACAGATGTTAATAGGTAGAAATGATCATCTGTAATTTATCCCCCCCACTCTTCTGTAACACTTCTGCAACCAGGCCGTTGTTCCCAGACAATCAAGTTGATCTCATGTTTAATGTGCCAACAGTCCCCTGGCTCGCTCTTTGTTTGAATGAATCATTGCTTCGTGAAAAAGATCTTGGGGAGCTGCCAGCTGTTTTGACAGGCAGGACTCAGCACCTACACATGCACAATGGAGAGGCCGGCCCGACGCTCCTCCACATTCAAACATACAGCTCTGTGAGCTACAAGCAATTATTACAGGCAAACTTGCCACGGACTCTGGCTCTTTGATGTTCTCTGGCAGCTGCCCTAATGACTTTAAGCATTTCAGATTTCTCTTTGTTTGAAAGTTTTCATTCATTTTCAATCAGTACTCTGTCTCTTAAACTTCCCCGTGAGATTTATTTTTACAGTCTTTCTGTGAGCGCAAAGCTGATAAAAACCAAAAACACACAAGCTTTTTGCTGTCAGACAAACTTGCATGCAAGGACACATCAATTACTAATGAAGTCTGTTAGAGAGAGCAGAGCCACATAAGTCAGGGGTGTTGAGTTCGGCACATTTTGTTCATACTATGAAGAAGACTTTAAAATGCCAACAGTTGTGTTACGTGTGAAGCTCGTTTTGTGGAGAACTGTGTGCTGAAACAATGCTTTTATAGTTCTCAACTGTCAGGTCCACTCTACGCAAGTAAAACTGCAACATCTGCTGAGCTACAGCGCCATCTGCTGGATGAGCTGCATAATGCATAAGGATGGGCCAGTTCCTACCTTTGATATTTCATCTCTGAGGCACACACAGCACTAGAAATGTGCAATGAATTGAACTCACTTGAACAGCATAGCTCCAGTAGTGTATGTTTAATTGTTTTCCTTATTCCACTCAAAAATGTAATTGTGTTGCAGATTGTCTGAGTTCATTCGACCACAGTTTGACTGGAGAACAGCTGCAGACATGTTGAATTCATTGCATGGGCAAAACTGTGGATGATTTAATCCACGTATTAGTTCATTCCACTTCTTAACTTTTATTTTCACTATTTTTCTTTCCACATGTGACTCAGCAGTGTAGCGATTTACACATCTGCCTGTCAAGCGACCGATCGCTGGTTTAATCCAAGGAGGAGATGCAGATTTCTTGGGCGTTGTGTCAAAAAGAGCATGTGGTATAAAAATCTGCCACGCATGTGCTGTGGCGACCCCTTGTGACAAAGGGAGCAACTAAAAGTAGCTTCTTCCGTTCGTGTAAATAGGTTCAACAGTATATTCCATTTTAAAGCAATTTCATTATTTAAATGAGTGAAACTGAAATTAATTATGTGGTAAAATGCTCATTTTGATGTGGCGCAATAATGGAAGCATTTTTCTACAGCTGAGGTCGATTTTTATTATATTTTCTTATTTTAGCATAAGACACTTGAATATCAGTAATTATCAATTTTAGTAGTATTTTTTTTTGTCTGATTACATCTGTTGCAAAGGTCAAGTGCTTCCCATTTCTGATAATGTATACTATGAGATGCAGCTATATTTCTCTAAAGTTACAATTAGGGCCGCCACGATTAGTCGACTAGTCACGATTACGTCGACTGTCAAAATCGTCGATGACTGATTTAATAGTCAACGTGTCGTTTGAAGCTTTGCAAGATCACAAAAGACGCAGGAATAAGTAGTAGGATTTAAGAGTGTAATAACGGACTGAAACAGAAGATGGCAGCACTGCATGGACAAGGATGCCAGCTGCCGTTAAACCCCGAAGAAGAAGAAGAAGCAGCTCTGTCCCAGAATTCATAGCGCAGCCCAGCTCAGTTTCCAACAATGGCGGCAGCTAGTTAGTTTTAATATTACTCTTATTATTCTTTCTGGGTCACAAAATAAACGTTTAACATATTTTTAGGAGAATGTAGCTGTGTAAACCTCAAATATCTGCTCAGTTTATCAAGACACCACATATTTTCAAAAGCGCTCCGACGTTTTCGGAGACGTCTGTTACCCACTAGCTTGATAGCTAGCTGGGGGCTAGCAGTGTTGCCAACTCCTCAGTAAGGAAAATCGCTATTGGTTGTCCTAAAAGTCGCTAGAAGTCGCTAAATGACGTCATCACCTAATTTGCATAATTGGTCATGCTAATGTAATTGTAACCTATGCTGCTGGAGAGAGAAATAACATCATGGACGAGACATAAAGTGAGCAAAAAACGTCCTAAATGCATTTAGAATTTATTTAGAACTACAAATTAAATTTCTTTTAGCAATTATTGTTTTTTGTAATGTCTTTCACGTCTTTTTTTAGCAACTTTTTTTAGAAAAAAAGTCGCTAGGGGGTCTGAAAACTCGCTAAATATAGCGACAAAGTCGCTAAGTTGGCAACACTGGGGGCTAGGCTCACTAGAGCCTGTGAGAACACCGGACTCCCTGTAAATCATTTTCAAACCCACCGCAGTCTTTCGCTACTCAGGTTAAATATATATAAGTCACTTAGATAACTTGAAAATGTTATTATTTGGCTTTTTTTAGTATTTTATTTGTTCCTGAGTAAATCGGTTTGGCTGAGATTAAAGTTATAGTTTTTACACAGCTGAATAAACGTCAAGCAGACAGCTGATTATCAGAAGTGTGAGATACTCGAGAATATACTCCGGTGTCCTGTTATATTTTAGATAGCAAGGAGTTTATTAAACTTCACCAAAACGATCTGCAAATGTCATTAAAATTTAATAAACTATCATCTTGTCTTTATTTTTAGTTAGCACATACCTTAAACACTTAAAGCTGTAAGCTAATGATAGTTATATAAGAGCAGATGCTGCTGGTGCAATAAGCTGTACTTTTATGTCCAATGGATGATGATCTGATTAGTCGACTAATCGCAAAAATAATCGGTGACTAGTCGACTATCAAAATAATCGTTTGTGGCAGGCCTAGTTACAATATATACTACCCTAAGTTGTGAAAATTGGAGTGTGCAGTTTGCCCTTAAAAAGTTCAGGGAACTGGACAACTGGATCACTAAATGACTGCTACGCCTAAAAGGATATCTACAGCATCTGAAAGTCATGTCTTGTCACTTTGTTCCACCATACAATACGTTCTGCAAAGACTGTGATTGCTGGTTCCTTCATTTTTCAGCATGACAATGATCCCAAACACGCTGCCAATGCACTAAAAGCATCTTGATAGAAAAACACACAGTGGAACATTGTGAGACATGGCTTGGCCTCCACCAGAGACCTCAGCATTACTGAAGCAGTGTGGGAGCATTTTGACAGAGAACAGACCAAAAGGCAGAAACGTCCAAAGAAGAGCTTTGAATGTCCTTCAAGAAGCCTGGAGAACTATTCCTGAATACTTAAAAGACAAGAAGGCTCCATGAGAGAGCTCCACTGGTGAAGAAAAAAAGCGCTCACACCAAATATTAAGTTCCAAGCTCAATAAAATTGTACAAAGTCTTTTTGTTTGCTTCAATAAATCATAGCAACTATTTCCATTTTCCTAACAAAATATAAAGAAATGACCGGTGGTCTGAGAGTCTTGCACACTACTGTGTGCAAAGAGGATTGGCACATATATTAAAACAACAGTGTATGAGGTGCTGCTCAAATCTGTTAGATGGGTCAGATGGGTCAGCTGTAATATTCACTGCTTTTAACCGATCAATAAATTTGCGCTGACACCCAAAAGCTTCAAAGACAACAGTCGGGATACTGTGGAAAGTTTCTCTGAATATTCTGCATGCAGCTAATAACATAGTGCTGTATGTAATCACAGCGCAGCACTCTTACTACATGAGGTGAGTGAATGCTGCTCTCTGCTACCCTCAGGAGGACACTTAAGAAATGACAGGCTTCCAAGCCCTGAAGTTCAAACCTCAGTCAACAGCAAAATGTTAAAGAAAATCTATTTTTATTTGTTTCCGTACAGTCCTTCTTCTACTGGTTAAGTACAACATCACAAGAAGCCACACTGAGGCTCTGGAGTGTTTGCCAGAGCAGCATTATACAACAGCTTGGTTCATCTGAGGGTGGGTGGTTAAGACTCGCGTGGTGGTGAGTGAAGCTGAAGAACACAAATTGGATTCTAAAGAAACTAAGGAAGCAGCATGACAATTTTTTGTTTCCTTCTTTAAATAATAATAATTTAAAATAATCCCAGATAACATTTTCTCTGATATGAATTCCCTGTTTGGAGTTTGTAGTGTCTGCAACCTGGAGAGGAAATCCTACTGCTCCTTTCCACAGGATCCCAAAGAAAAGACCTGGAGGTGATCTCATCATCTGGTAAAGCAGCACAAATTAAAAAAAAAAAAAATCCTACAATTGTTAAAAACAAACAAACAAAACCAAAAAACCCTTAACATCGACACATTTAAACACTGTTCCATAGACCATTTTGTGTTTTGTGCTGCTGACTGGCATCACACCCCATCACGAACTGTGAGACAGTCAACAATCCCACTTACAGTTTAAAAAAAAAAAAAAAAGGAAGAAGAAATAATAATATGTATTTACAGAGATATTCACACATACAGCGTATACACCCATACTTAAACAGACATGTACTCATGGAGCTGTACATACCCAGACAGTGCACAAACCCACCAGAGACACAGTTAGCTCACTGTGCCGGGCTTAAATCAGTCACAGTTGTTGCCACATTACTACAATCTACTTTATGAAGCGGGGCTCCATAAACATCATTTATTTAAAAAACTGTCCTATCAGTGTCAACTGTTATAATGCGATAAAGACTGAAAACAGGTACTGCGAATCACAATCATCTACTTAGCTGTCCATGTTCCTCCCAGCCGTACAGGGACACTAACCAGGTTGTGGTCTCAGTGTTCAGTGATGCTCAGTAACAGTTTACGTACAAAACTTCTGCACAAGTGGTAAAACTGCAGAGATGATACCAGCGTTGTTTATATATCCCCAGTGCATGTTACCTATGTATCCTTAAAATAAAGAAGACTGTATAAAGAGATGATGCTTACTATGACTGTAAATCGTATTCAGTCAGATAACTAACAAACATTAACTGTTCCTGAGCCCAGTCCAAGGTTTTCCTATAATTCTTATTCAGTGTTGAGTTTTGTGGGTTTTGTCCTTTTATTTTCAGCTTACTGGTTCTTCCTGTCCCACCTTTCAATAAAGACTGAGGTACCCCAAGTAAACAAGAACTTTACATCTCATACTGGTTTTCTTCTGGTTTGGCTGGTTTTCAAAAACGGTGAAACTAACAACCTGAGCTGAACTACAACAAGCCTGCCCCTCTTCTCTCGGCATGCTTTGAAAACCAGTTTGATGAAAATCCAAATACCGAGGCCATGACTGAATGGTTATCACACTGGATACATAGTTACAATCACAAGAGAGGAACAGTGTTTTACAGGACTGGAAAAAGCAACGAGAAGTTATCAGACACACTGCTGAGAAAAAACAAAAATAGAGGAGCTGACAGTTTCTGTGTGAGGAGGGACCACGGAGCCAGGCGGTGCTGTGGAAATCGCGGTGTCCCGTGCGACGACTTGTTCCCTCAGAGTGAGCCCGCTCCGTTAGCGGTTTTTGGACCCACTCTTCATTCAAGTGCTGCGCAACTTTACCACACACCATTGCCATAGCAACAGTTGAATCAACCAAAAGATGTGATGTATGTTAAAAAATGTTAAAAACTACAACCAAAACAGTTTTAAAAAATGTTTAAAAAAAGAAGAAGAAAAGAACGAATCAGCATGAAGACACGACACCTCAGATAGTAGGTAGAGTTGGGAAGCCAGTGCTCAGACAGAGGTCAAAGTGGAAAGTTAGTAAAAGTCACCTGGGTTTGCTCTATAGTCAACTCTGTTCTAAGACGACAGCGCAGAGGGAAATTTGTACAATGTTTTACAGTTTCATTTAAGTTAGAAAAAAAGGATGCCCCAAATCCCCCTGACATATACCATTTATATATATATATATATATAAGTCATCTCATTAAAAAAAAAGTGACAGAACCTTAAACACTGGACCCAGCTGTGGAGCCACATGTGGCCAGAGTTTGATGGTTTGGTCACGTTCAAGAACAACACTACTTGAGGCATTCCTGTTAATATAATAAAACTGAAATGGCATTTCCCCAAGGCATATGATACATTCATAATACTTTTAAGAGTACACGTGTGTGTGTGTGCGTGTTTGTGGCTGTGTCTATAATCAAATATCTGCCACAAAGTATTTATTCATGTGCATTAAAACAGAATAATGCATCTTCCTGTGTCAATTAGGAAGATGCATCTTTGTGAAGACCTCGGGAGTGAGGGGAATTTCTGCCTTTCCTCACTTTGAGTCAGAACTTAGAAGACAGGCTGTGTGAGGGTGGAGGCCTGGAGTAGAAACGTGTGCGGTTAAGGGTTAGGCATTGACTTGTTATGGACAATATAAGAGGGGGGCGGTCTGGACACTGCGCTGGGACAATGAGGGCCCTCGCGAAAGATAGCAGAACAAACGATGCGAGTGTTTATCTTTGCATGGCTCGTCTGGGCTCCTGTCCTCGCGACTGAAGCACATTTCCGTAGGAAACAATTGCACCTCATTGGCTCAACCAAGTTGGCCAATCATCAGTGACGGAAGCCAGAGCCCCTGGGCCCACCACACCGCTGACACCAGAGTTTGGTTGGTGGATAGGTTAGGGGAAGTGTGAGCGTGTGTGCTCAGAGTGACTGTTTTTGAAGACACTGGAAAAAGAAAACCCTAGTCCTTTCCACTTGCAGTGTTGTCATGGATGGAGGGGATGCAGTTTCCGCGGTGATGAAAGTGAAGTGTCGGTAAGCAGAGGAGGAGAGAAGCTTAAACCTCTGCTCCTTTCAAGCCGATTCGTTCCTCCTCCTGTCAGTCGCTGTTGGGCTTCTTGAGGGAGAAGGCAAAGATGTTGAAGTGGTTACTGAGCTGTTCTACCTAGCAACGAAAAAGGTAAAAACAGCAGTTAATTCAAATTCAAAGGCCTTCATATATTCTGTTTCAGTTCAGTTTTGTATTGAATGCAAAGTTTAGGAACACGAAAATCACTGGTCTCCTCGGGGTTCAGGTTTTGGGCCACTGCTCTTTAACATGCACATTTTCTCTCCAAGTTAAATCATATAGGACAGAAGCATTATTCATTACAGCTATACAGGCCATGCAGTAAGATGTATTATGTATAAAATGGCTACATAAATGAAGACCTTTTTGAATTTGGTGTTTTAATGTCTATAAGTTTTGACCTAAATGAACACAATCACTGTTTTTGGGTTTTTTTTAAGTGTCTTCTTAGCCTCAGTTGGCTGCGTGTTACTGGCACTGCTGCAGTGCTGGTAATCAGGATAAAGGCAGAGCTACAGCAACAAACACATCTTTGTCTTTGGAACAGCTGCAGCCTCTTTGCACAGCAGGGAATCAAACATGTTCTTTGCATGTGTGCTCTTACCACAGACACGCCGTAGTGTATGTGCGCTAATACGACAGCAGCTGTCCACAAATAAAGCAGAAGCGTCTCGTTGGTGAAGACCCTGGTGATGGCTAACACCACCACCGCTGTCATGGGCAGTAACAGTATGCTCAGTGGCTGGCAGCGTGTGTTACTCATTTGACACACAATCAGCTTACACTGAAAGACAAAGACACGTGAAAAAGCATTAACTATGTACTTAATCAAAGGTAATATGTATGGCATGTTTTGATTTCCAAAAACATGATAGTAGCGTTTGTTTTTTGATTTTCTAAAATAGATACTCAGTGAAGCATCTTACAGACCGACACCCTTCTATTTCTGAGGAATTCCATGAGGTCAGTAAAGCTACAGTTTCACCAACACAAGTATTAAACATAAATGTTAACCAGGCTGACATTACTGTTAGCCTATATACTGTTTGAACAGTCACATTAGCCATCTGTTAAGTTATGGTTTAAGGCAACAGCTAGTAACTGTGGCTACTTGATAAAAGGATAACATTATTGTGGGAGTTAGGCAGCAAATGCTATTAGTCTTGCCCCTCTGTGAGGTTAACAGACAGCATTACTTAACAGAAAAACACAATCAGTGTCTAAAAAGTGTTGTGTTGCTCCTAAAGTCTCACACTGAAGTTGAAAAGTCCCGAGTTGAAGTCCACCAGCAGCTAAACAGAAACAGTGGCAGTCCACCTTAACAACTCATTATAGAAAGAAAAATACAGTGCCAAGTAGGGGTGGGCGATACATCGAATAAACTCGATGTATCTCAAGTCTTTCCACGTACGATGGTTAAAATGGCTTTATTGTAACCATCCAGTATAAGTTGCCATGGAAATATTAAGCTGTCTGAATGTAACTCACTCTAAATTTTCTTTTCTCCCACATGCTGCGAATGCATCATTAACCCCCCCCCCCTTCCAACCAAAAAATGTTCTACCAGCGCACTGCGCTGAGCATGTGTGTCTATATACCAGCAGATAAGGAAAAATATGGTGATAGCGGGAGGATGTTGAACATAATGCTGTAATTTGCAAAACATGCCGTAAAACTACTGCTGCAAAAGGTAGCAGTACCAAGAAAACTTTCCACCAGCTCAAAAGTCATCCACTGCAAAATTAAGACTGTTTTAAACTCTGCAATCTGAACCATACACCAAAGAAAACTTTAAATATGGTAAATGGCCTGCATTTGTATACCCTAAGGACCCCAAAGCGCTTTACACTACATTCAGTCATTCACCCATTCACACACACATTCACACACTGGCGATGGCAAGCTACATTGTAGCCACAGCTGCCCTGGGGCGCACTGACAGAGGCGAGGCTGCCGGACACTGGCGCCACCGGGCCCTCTGACCACCACCAGTAGGCAAACATGGATTGGATATTGCAGCCAGGAGGCAGCCTGGGATCGAACCACCGACCTTCTGATTAGTGGCTGACCTGCTCTGCCACCTGAGCCACCTAAATAAGCCAGCTGTGATACGAGCTACAACAACTATTGGTGAGAGAAACAGAAAAGCGGCACAGTAGCTGAATACATGTGCATGGACCAGGACTATTGTAATCTATCTTTGACAAGTTGAAAAAACACAAATGAAATCTTTGGTATAGAAAATGGTATCAAGTATTTTCCTGGGTATCAGTACAGAGTTTGAAATTCTAGTGAGAAATTCTGACTGAGGAAACTACATTGCAGAGGTGAAGGAAAAAAATAACACAAAAAATGTAAAAAATAAATAAAATAAAAAAAATTACACACTTACCGTGACGTTGGCAAAAGCTGTCCCCACCATGAGGTAGAAGATCCTGGGCTGCAGCTCCAGGATGTTGGATGGAGAGTAAATCACCCAAATGGTGGACAGGACAAACAGAAGAAACGGAGAGAGGAAAGGCAGTAAACCTTCATACAGGCTGCTGTGCTTCAGTGTGTTATTCCTGTAACCCCTGCAAAAGCACCGTGGGAAAACAGTTAAGAACAGAATTAGCAAAGGCAAGAGAAAAAAGAAAATATGATCTAAAGCTGATATAAGTTGTGCTTACTTGAGGACGTTGTAGAGGCTCATAGGTAAGGTCACAGTGAAGGAACAAGCTGGAAATCAGCAGAAATTAGTTTCAGTTTCACTGCTTTGGCTAATGAATGAACATATTCAGTAACTGAGTAATTAAACACAGCTCACCAATGATCATAAAGGTGAAGAGGTCTCTGTAGAGAAGGTGAAAAATAACTGGTTGGTACCAGGTTTCCACACCCACTGCAGCAGTAACCAAGTAAACAAGGGAGATTGTCTGCAAGGAGACAGGACACAAGACAGATGTTTAGAAGTCTTAAAGTGTAGTGTCTCACACTGTCAATCATCCAAATGCCCAAAAACTTACCACTTGGCTGATATCATATCCCCAAGGCAGAAACAAGATGCCAGTGTTATATTTCTCCCAGTGGGACAGTATGAAGGAGAACAGCACCACCCACAGTATGTAATAAAGTGTGACCACACCGACACCACTCTCCGCACGCCCAAATATAGAGTATACAGTGGCCACGAAGAAGACACAGGCCCAGCTGTCCAGACCGTGGTCAAAAAGCTCCCCTAGTGGTGTGGAAGAGTTGGTGCGACGTGCCTGTTTGCCATCAACACCATCTATAAAAAGCACAGACAGACACAGATCAGCACGTACAGTACAAGTTTATGGGGATATGTATATATGATGACATCTCTGCTCAGCTAAGGCTGAGCATAACTGGTCAAAGGGAGCAACATTCCTACTTCCCACTTCACTGTTACACCAACACAACTGGGCTTCATTCAGTTCACTCAGGAGCACAGCCTCATATGAAACATAACAGTTGCTTCACTTTAATGGTTCACAGAGTATGATGGAAGGATAGATAAGAAGGGATCAGTATAACTAACACAGATCATGTCAGTGGGAGAGCAACAGACAATTATAAAAAGATATTTATCATAAACTGCAATGAGAAAGTCAAAACTAAATGTATGCCCAGAGATAAGAGGCTTCGTTCATGTCTAAACGTTCACATTTAATGTTACACGCAGCGATTACTGAGGTCATCAGTCATTAGGGCTGTGCGATATGACCAAAATCTCATATCCCGATATTAAGACATCTATCGTCCCGATAACGATATAAATCACAAAAATGTAACGTTTTCTGTAAATTCTGTGAATCTCGGGCAGCTCGACTTGCGTGAAGTGTTTCCAGCTGCGCGTCGTGTAGCTGGAGTCGAGTGTTTTAACTGATGCATGAAACGATACATTTTTAGACATAAGTTGTAACGGCCGCCGTTTTCTTTGTGAGTTTTTTAAGCGGACACGCAGTGGTTTTACCGTCGTTGTTGCTAGCGACAACGCATAAAAACAGGCGCTTGTCCGTCCGTAGTGTGGTTATATTAAATATAAGAGATAGAGAGAACTTTAAGAAATAGATATAGCCACTACAGTGACCATCAAAATGATGAAAAATATTGCCATAAACAGTTTATTTTGCGACACCACGAAACAAACGATAGCGTAAAATGAAACGATAGATGTTTTTATATCGTCATCCGATATATATCGTTATATCGAACAGCCCTATCAGTCATTCACTAATGGTGTTCAGGACAAACAGAAGAAACGGAGAGAGGATTCAACTCTAACCTAACTCTGCCGTCCAGCAGGAATGGCTTACGTTTCAGGATGCTGCAGTGTGACCCTTCTCTACAATCAGGGAATGAAGCTGCTTCAAAGTGTGAGATTATTATCTTATCTTATGCCACGTTGGACCCCTAATTAAAGATTGTGAAATCATTATGTAGTTTTAGTTTGCATTATTCTCCTGAAGAGGTGATAACTATTACAGTTATTAAACTGATTTGTATTACATTAGACTGCTCATTTATTGTGAATGAATGATATTGTTTTATGATGCATTATACTGCTGATTTATAAGAAATACTGTTTTCAGAGAGTCATCACCTTATTTGTCTGATTAGAAAAGAACAGAACATACTGCACAGGAAGCCAAGGTCATAACTTAGGCTCACTGAGAGAGAGAAATAATGTGGATGTTTAGGTTTTATGACTAGGTTGAGGGGGGGCTGAAGCTATAAGAATGTGTAGAACACTCAGACACTTCGAGATCAGGCGGACACCTTCCCGCGCTCATCTCCCCTCCGGATGGTTTAGGCTCATAAAGTGTTGAATTGTATGGAATAAAAGATTGTTGATTGAGCATTTATACACTGAGTATTGTCCTTCCTTCAGCCCAAAGATCAAACAGAATTGGGAGAATTTAACAAAAGCCAATTACAGCGGTCCCTCGTTTATCGCGGTACTTACGTTCTAAAAATAACCCACGAAACGAAGTAGCTAACTTAATTTTTTTACAATTATTATAGATGTTTTATGCCTGTAAAACCCCTTACTACACACTTTCTACACTTTACTCCGACAGGCATGAACATTTTCCCACTTTTCTTTATGGTTTAAAGACTAAAAGTTCAAACCTTCGTAGAAAAATAAGTCCAGCATTACAGAATAACACCAAAGGCACCCGTGATTGCCTTTGACGGTGCGAAACGTTTCATCGACATTTTTTTGTTTGTTGGAGAAAACTTACAAACATACAGTGCAGCACTTCAGAGTCACACCGCTAGCGATCAAAGATTTAGATAAATTTGACAAGCTGAACGCGTTCTGTATTGTGCAAGAGACACGGCACAAGATTGATTGACAATGGTCTACAGCCAATCAGAACACATTACACAATGCGCTGTTTAATTATTTTTTTTTAAAGCATGCAAAATTGCACAAACAAAAAATCAGCGAAACAGCAAGACCGTGAAAGGTGAACCGCATTATAGCGAGGGACCACTGTACTTATGTTATAGCTATTAAGTGGGCAGCCATATGTACTGAAATCCATTTCCCCAATGACATTTTCCAGCCTGGACCAACCTTGCTACTTGTCAGAAGATACGTCTCTTTTTTGAAGCCTTGACAACCACACGTCATACTGAATATCAGACAATTTTATTTCAAATATGCTTTCCTTCAAGTTAGGGCTGCTCAATTAATCGAATTTTAATCACGATTACGATCTGGGCTTTCAACGATCATTAAAAATGACTGAGCCGATTATTAGCCCCTCCCTCGTGCTTTACTCTCGCGCTGCTCCGTGTGGCAAATCGAGCGCACCTCTCTGCATTTCGAACACGTGTCACAACAAAGAGGACCCGAGGGAAGCTCGGAAAGCTAAGCAGAAGTTATTTGGAGAGGAGAGTGACTGCCGTTGATTGAAAAGAGAGGTAAAAAAAAAACTTCAGTGGTGTGGAAACATTATGGGTTGGCGGAGTCAGACGTGGATCAAGTAGACACAGTGTGTAAACTTTGCTACAGTTTCGTAGCTGCACCACAGAGCAACACTGCAAAGTACATTTTTCATTTATTTTTTTATTGCAAACATTTGCACTGTTATCAGTATTTGCACACTATTAATATATTATTTTTTATTATCTTTAAAGTCATTATTGAATACATTGTTATTGTTAAATAAATATCGTCAAATAATCTCAATTTCAGTGAAAATAATCGTGATTATCATTTTTGCCATAATCGAGCAGCCCTACTTCAAGTTTTTTTTTTAAATAAAATATATAAATATCAGAATTGGGAGTGCAATATATGTACTCTTATAATGTTGTTGCAGTGGTGGTTAGTCCCTTATATTTCATAGACATACCTCCAGGATGTCATGCATAGCTTTAGACAGACAAGTGCAGCTTTATCTGATTCAAGTTACAAATATTCTGATAACTTCTATGATTTCAGTTAGAAATACTTCTAAAAAATGAAAATGTAATGCTATGAGATGTAACATGAGTGCATATAAACAATCCAATTATAGCAAAAACAGAAAAACAGGTGTCTGCGTGCCTCATTCTATAAAGTAAACATCCGAAACAAAAACAGAATAGGGGCCTTTAAGCGTTCGAGAGGCACTGCACTTCCCTGTGAGTTTCTCTACTTCCCGTGAGTAAGAAGGGAAAAAAATGTACAATAAAAATAAAACAAGCCACATGGAGTTGCAGAGGTCAGAACTCACCAAGTGTATAGGCTAAGAAGTTGAAGATCCCCGCTGCAACCCAGACCCAACTAGGCACGTGTTGGTATCCTGCAGCTGAGAAACAAACATTGTGAGTATATGGCACGACACATGGAGATCATGAAAAACTTAGACTAGAGAAACTTTCCACATTACTGATTCCACTCATTAGACCAATGTTATCCAATCTAAAAAAGTCAATATTTTAGGACAACTGTTAATATGTGTGCACTGTTTGGATTAGCTATTCCTGTAAGAGCTCAGTACTGACAGAAAAAATCCTGACTGGCCCTCATATTGACTGTAGAGGTCAGCCTTTTGTCCATGAGTGTTTCATTTATGTGTGTATAAGGTAACCACTTAGATTGGACAGCAAACATGCCAGAGCAAAGTATCTTATTTGCAATACAGAGATGTACTCTAGCATGTTAACAGGAACAGCTCCCTGAGTGTTGTTGCCTGTGTGAATGACGTAACGGGTTAGTGATTACCATGAGGCACCATCGGCAGTCAATCGCTGGACTTTGCCTTCCATAAACAAACTTGCACATGTCTGAATCTCTCTTCCTACTCTAGACAACAGCGATGGATTCAACCCACGTCTAGTCTGTTTGAGGGGAAAACAAACTGAGCAACCCTCCCCAGTTTAAGAAAAAAGAAAAAGTGAATGACCTACAAGATGCATTGAAGTCAAAGTCGTAGAAGGCCAACATGAGGAAGTTCAACACAAGGAACATAAAGCCTGTAAATGTAATGAGGTTTGGTGCCAACCATGTGGGTAGAAACTGTTGAGAAAAGAGTGAGAAAAAAAAAAAAAAAGGCTGTGAGAACAACAATTCATGATCATGGCACTCAGCTCTCACACACAGTTTTCTCATCATAGTAATGGCATATTGAATAACTGGAATTTAATTAGTACTGCTGAATAAAAGATTTATGTATATTAATATGAACCTTTTCAAATGACTGTCTGGTTAAATGACAGCATTAAAAACAACAACAACAAAAAATCCTCCCAAATCTAAAACAAACCATTACAATCAGTGACTGATGTGTTCTGACACTGGCAGAAAAATGAGCGCTGGTAATGCATCAGGTTGTCTCGCTACTGTATCACAGCACACGGCTGGAAATCTCATTAATGATGTAGCCTGCAACTGACACATTAAGCTGGACGGGTCTTCCTCACCTTCACAACAAGGTTCCAGAAAGGATGCATGACGTAGATGGACAGGGGATTCGAGTCCACTGCGCTGTACTGCAAAGAGGCACAGAGGTGTGATCACAAACAGGTCTTTAATTCTGTATTTCATTGCAGATAAAGCAAAGCAACTGCCTTGTTTACTGGACCGTCTTGGTACTAAATAAGAATAAAACTGATTGCAGTGTGCACCTTTATCCATTGTAGGACCCAATGTAAAAGCTATATTGCATTGCACTATGTGTTTTATTTTGGTAGGCTTTCCTATTATGAGTAAATATTGACTCTTTGATATCAATCCTTTGGCACACCCATCTCCTGCGATAGACTTTGATCGCACTGTCACTCCTAGATACTTGGAAGAAGGGTGGGATCTTCATTTTTAGGGGACTACACAAAGGTTAACTATTGGTTTTTTGTTTTGCTTTGTTTTTGTTAAATACACCGTTCTTACAAAAGCTGGGCTCCCCAGTTCACTGTGAATACAGTGCAGCACTTAATACTGCAACAGCCAACTAAGGACACAGGCTAATTTTACTACACAGTGCTCTCACTCAAGCCTACACAATGATTTATCTAACCTAATATGAAAATGTTTATCTACTACTGCAATACTGACAGCATGTTCACTGTAGATAATGATGATTATAATATGTAATGACATAATAGGTTGTTTGTGTAATCACCTGTGTGATTAATTATAACCACACATGGAAAAACAGGCACTATAATCATAGTCTGTATGCACTAACAGATACACAAGTATGTCACTTTCACACCAACTAAGGTGGCCCTGCAGTCTGTGACCTGTTACAAAGGAGTGTGAGAAGTGGAGTGACAGAAAAAAAAAGTGAACTGATCAGCTGAGCAATCTCCACGCTCTTGTGTTCTTCCCACTTAAAGCTCATCTATATGCATCTTTATTCCCCTTTTGAGATGCAACCTCTGTTTTCAAGGAAAGCCACAATCCCCTCATTTGCTCTCATTTGTCCTTCTCTGCTGTCTGCTAGAAACCAGTGCTTGGGTTACGGCTGCTATTAGACAGAGGAAGCCACTTATAAAGCAAATACTGGGAAAAATTGTTTCTTGTGACAATCAGAAATATATGACGACTCTTGCTTTTGCTGCTGTGTGAAGCAGTAAAAGCATGAGGTATTAGGAATGAGCCTGAGTACCCACACTGAGGTTTTAAAGGAAGAAGAAACTTGACTAAAATAATGCAAAATATATAGAAAAAGTTGTAATGTTATAGCACATGTTAACGAAATGAAGATATTCAAAGATCAACTTACTACTTAAAATACTCCATGACTTCCATGCCCTTACAGATGAGCGCACTGGTAATAGCCCAGTGAAGCGCATCCTTATGGGAATTAACTAACAACTAAAATGCTATTAGTTGGCAAACACAAAGTGTGATTCCGTTCAAAACCCATCAAAAGACAATGTTGTACACCCCAGAATTTTTTACAATTGTATTTAGACGTTTTTAATGTGCTTCTTTGTTTCTCATATCCTACTGGATCCAATTCAATGGTTTCCTCTTCACGCTACCATTACAGGTGTTCGTTAGCAGTTTTATTCCTTACAGTGGCTGAAATAAAAAGAAATTAACAGCTGGAGTCCAATAAAAAGGAAATAGATAAAGTATATGAATTGTGGTGTCAAAGCAAAGAAGCCTCCATTCAAATACAACATAAGCAGACAGGAGTCGCTAGCTTTTAGCGCATATGCACCAAATGTAAAGTAAAACAGAAAATAAGGACACTTCCGAGCAAAATTTTCAAACAAAAAACGTACCATTGGTGAATATGAGATGAGCTACTTGGCGGCTTTTATTTTCAACAGGAAAAATGGCAAACATCCGGTATCGTTCCGTAAACTCTGAGTACCTTTACACATTTTTCAGGGGAAGCACCCTGCAGATCGTGACAACTAGCTGCTAAACGCACAGAACCTGTCCGCTCAGCGGCTAGCTGCTAGCATGCCATTGTAACCTATAAATCATACCTTATATTTGTCGAAGCCCGCAAGCTGCTCCTGAGTGACATATTCGTAAAGAGCCATGGCGGTAGGGTCTGGCTCAAAGACGAGATAACTAAATATCTCTTCCTTTGGAAATGCAAATCTCCAATGTTAGCTGCCGTGTTCAAGTACCATCTAGCTTGGCCGCCTTCGTTTACGCCGGGTGAGGCGATGTCGAACCATAGGAGCCACTCCTACGGAGCGCAACCCCCTTCCCGGTTAAAGGTAACCGTAGCTCACTATCGCCACGCAGGCCTGGAGGACCCTGAAAAAATAAACCACACAAAATTCCATGAAATTCTGTTGACTGGGTCACTCTTCCACTATGGTATGGTGATTGTGGTCTCACCTGATAAAAAGAATGCTAAAATAACTTTTAAAGTGCCGGAAGCAGTTTTGACTCCTGTTAATTGCTCACCAACTCCATCAATCAAACAGCTTCTATGGCGCTCCTAGATGTGACGTGGCTTTCCGCTTTGACCGGAAGAAACGTCACTGCGCTTACCTGCTGTTGGAGAGCTGGGGTATTGCTCGAACCGGGAGTTAAAAAGCAATTTAACAGAAAATGTGAGTGATAACATTTGGGAAACGTGATTGCAGTTGGATAAAATTTGTAATTTCGCTGAAATATAATATGAAACGTTACTTATTTTACTTAGTTCAGTTCGTGGGGGTGTTAGTAGTTAGCATGCTTAGCATTGCTAACGCTACGTTGATTGTCCACTTAGAAATTTTACTAAAATGTATGATAATTTGGCGGATTATTTTGAAACTATCCGATCACTCCTATCTGTTATTATCACTCTGTTGATTCGCATAAAAATCCTAATATGCAAACTGCGGCAACGTGCAAAATGTCGGCACTTAATTGTAACATTACAAGAAGTTGTGCGTAATCTCGCTACTATTTCATTTTTTCCCAACTTTCTGTGTTAATTTGTGACATAATTGTCATGCCTTGCCTTCAAGTCGCTAGTGAGAGAGAATGATATTTATTTGAAACTGGTGAAAGGTCCTGAAATGCATTCAGATATCTACCAAAGCTGTAAAAATAAGCACAGAATATACAAAATAAACATGACTTTATTTTAACCTTTTGAAAATGCCTCTTCTCCTACTACCCACTGATGTAACACACTTTTTCTTCACCCCAGCACCTGCCTAATCTTGCCTCTGTGTCCCTTTGCAGAATGGTGACAGACGTGCAGCTGGCCATATTTGCCAACATGCTTGGCGTCTCCTTGTTCTTGCTAGTGGTGTTATACCACTACGTTGCTGTGAATAACCCCAAGAAGCAGGAGTAGAGTTGTACAGTATGACTGCAGAGGTCAGTGAGGTCAGACACTGTTTGCGTTTTTTCTTTTAACATTGTCATTTCTGATGTTGATCATCATAAAATAACAAATTGGACAAAATCAGGTTCTTTCAGTTTTTCTTTTTATTGTGTTTCTATTATGTATACCCCCATGTATTAAAAAACATGACTCAAATCCATCTATAACTGTTTTATAGTATGGCAGCTTTTACATTTAGTTAGTATAATTTTGATGCTGTCAGTGCTACATTATTCTATTATTGAAGAAAAGTCCCTTCTACAGTTTTCAGTAAGTGTCATTAATAAAGGAAAATGCACAGAAATAAAGGTTATTGGGCTACATATATAGAGTTAATTTGTTCCATCCTAGTTCATGGCTGATCACTGAGCACTACTAAAAATCTGGAGGAATAATTACAAACAAACAGGATTTTAAGGTTTAACAACTGTGAAACGACTGAGGCTTTTTTTTCCTCCCCACAGATGAGATGGACATCAAAACCACCACCTTGATTACATCATTCCCCTCATCATCTCCTCTTTCTAAGAGGTGTAATTTCTGTTTGCACAAGGATCTTTTTTTCTTTTTCTAATAAACATGTTTGAATTTGAATTTCTACAGTCTTTGAATTTTTTCACCTGCTCTGTACACATGTAAACATTTGTTATGCAACTTTAAAATACATGGAGTTTATTGCAGATTATTTATACTTCCAAATTTAAACACAGTTTTGTTCATCACAATCTTTTTTGCAAAAAAACCCAAAACACGAACGCTATATGAATAAATATACACATATACATATAAAAGGATGTATAATTGTAAATGATTAGTTCTCACTCGTGCGAAAAAAAGGACTGTGACAAGAAAAGTTAATTCAGTACAAACGGGTTACTATTTAGGTGTTTACTCCAGTTGGATGCATCACGTTTCCTTCATTAGCCTCACTGAGTGCATTTTGCAGCATTAATTTAATCCTCGACTTCCATAAGCCTCACACAAAATTTTAGCTTCAGCATACAGCTATGATCATTTTGGTTTCTTATACACATAATACATTATTTTAAACCTGCACGCAGGAGGATTTTATAATGTGACATTTACTTTTTTGGTGAGTAGAATCACAAAAACTAAAAAACAAAAAGGCCAAGTAGGTAAAAACCATTTTATAAACAGTATGTGCAAAGCACAAAAGTGGAATAAATACACTCATCTCACATTTGTTAAACATCCACAATAGAGATAATGAGATTATAAAGTTGCTATTGTGCTCATGAGTCTAAATAAAAATCATCCCTTCCTTGTAATTGTACAAGTGGCTGCCTAATAAAATATTTAGCAGTGCATAACAGTATTGGTCGGTATCTGAGGGGAGCAGCAAGGACCAGAAAAATGCAACTTAAATCACAAAAACAGGAAATGTGAGGTACAATTATGGTAGCTGAAATGTTCAAGGATGTTTCAAGTCTGCATTCTTGAGCAGCTGGAAAAATTTGGAAAGGTTGAACCACTCCCCCAATACAGCTGCTAATGTAATGTCATAGAGCAAGGCACTTAACCTTCAGCTATTCCAGTAAAAACAAAAGCTGCTCAGTAGTTGTAACAGGTAATTCTAGGTTCTAAATGTTGCCCAAAAAGGCTAAAAACAATACGATTAAACATAAAAAAATTTATTTATATTGCACATCATCATGCCCCAACCAATCCTCCACTGGTGACAAGTCCCCCTCACATTTTGAAGTATTCAATTGCTCAATATGATATTTTTCGGCTGTCGGTTTCCTAGGCTTCTCCACACAGGGTTACTGTCTCACACATGTTCACAGTGTCAGGCACAGTCACTGGAGTTTCCTCCACCTTTAAAGACAACATCACACAGCCTGGTCATCTTTTAGTTATTCATATTAAATTATAGCTTCAATCTAAATGTACATTAACAACAAGAAGCGTGCACATCGGTTTTCACCTGTTGTTGTGTTCCCATGTCCTCTGCTGCACTTTCTATGATAGCACTTTCTTTGCACGTGATACTTCTGTCTGTGCTTTTCTTCATTAAAGCTTTAGAGGCCAGCTGTATGGCAGCTTCTTTCTCAGATACACCTGCAGATGGAACAACAGAGGGGAGTCAGCAAGGAATATGTGAGGTGTCCACTGTAATATGGGAAATGGGAGTATTAAGTAAAACTTGATGGTAACATTGTGGGTTTAAGGACCAGAACTTCAGAAATTGTTACATTTTAGTGGACACAAAATTATGTAGTGCAGTAATAAAATGCTCCAGCAGGAGGCAGTTTATTAAAGTCCATTTCTGAGTCTAAAGACTGCTGGGTTCCATCTGTTCATTTTTACTCTTTTCAATTCAATTCAATTTTATTTATACAGCGCCAAATCACAACAACAGTCACCTCAAGGTGCTTTATATTGTACAGTAGATCGTACAAAAATAGATACAGAGAAAAACCCAACAATCATATGACCCCCTATGAGCAAGCACTTTGGCGACAGTGGGAAGGAAAAACTCCCCTTTAACAGGAAGACTCTTGTGTCTGGTTGATGTGACGAGAGGGGATTGCAGTGTATGGTCACAGATAGCGTGTTCCCTGGATTAAAGAAGACCAGTTACACTCAGTTCAGCTCCATATTCCAAAGTTTTGAAGCTGAAATTAATCTTTATTTATGTCATGCTGGGCCTTGGCGCAGCTCTTCAGTTCACTACATCACAGAAATCAGCTCACGCCCCTTCCTTAGGCTGACTTTCTCCTGACTGGCTGCTGATTGCAAACAAAAGATCTGAGCAGCAAGTGGGTAGAGCTTTCTTGCTCAGAGCCAGAGCTATGTGCCTGGGTTGACCATCATAAATTATATATTTTTCCATTCTCATATATATATCACTCTTACATACATGGGCCTCAGAGAAAGTTTTACTTATATTTATTACAAGCATCCGGCACTGTAGCGGTAAAACATGTTGTTTAAGATGGTGTATAACCTGACGGACTGTGTCAAGGCCAGGTGTCACTAAAATAAGCATGTGTATCATTCAAAACTTCTAGCAGAGCTCAAGAATAAAAACATTAAGCTAATGTGCCTAATAGGTCCACTCTGAAGCATCACTATGCTAACATATGCTAATTACCACTAAAGTAACTACTACATCTGCGGATCAAAGCCAGGTGGCAAACACCATAGTAATTAGAAATGTATGACTGCACCAAAAACAGCTGTTTAAATATTTCACTTAAAATCAGAAATGTCCACCTCATATTAGCCAGTGTCAAAATCAGGGGGTGACTGAAGTCATTCTACCACTTGGGGATCCTGAATGTGTGTCCTCTATATGGATGTACAGATCTGTACATATCTGAAAAGTCAGGAGACTCTATAAGACTCATTCTCTGGATGTCATTCAAAGTTATCTCATTACATTTCATGCACACTGTGGTCAGATGCACAAATAAGCACGATCATGAGTTCTATGTTGTTGTTTTAGAAACGATTCTCCTTTAATATCAAGTAAAACATACTTCTATGAGATGCCTTCATGTCACTTATCCCCATTTTAACTGATCATTGGTCATAAACAGCCCAGAGCAACAAGCAGGTGTACATGCCTGACAATGACAGGTGTCTGTGGAGGCCAGGTCTGAGCAGCTTCCACACCTTCATGGTAGCAGACACCTCTTTACCTCCTGGTGGGTTATTGCTAGATGGAGATGCTTTATTGTTGTGTTTGGGAGGTGCGTCAGTCGAGCCCATCCTTCGGATGGGAATGCGGCTGACGTGGGGCTGCAGCTCACACCTGGGCAGGCGACAGAGAGGTTAACATTTTCGCTATTCAAGAAAGAAAATATCAGCATGAAGAAGGAGTTTCCAGTGTGGTTTTCATTTCATTTTTCAGATCCCAGCCTTTGTTGACTGTTTTGGAGTCAAATTATTACAATGCATAAAAAAAAAAAAAGATAGGGCTTACTTGCTAAATTTGATGGAGGAAAGGATGTGTTCAGGCCCCTGGTCTTTAGCAGTCTGTGACACATGGAGACATTACAACAACACATCATAGTCTAAGTGTATATTAATACGGGAGATCTTTTGCAACAAAGTGTAATAATGGAAATGTGAATTTGCTCAGTGAGTGAGCCAGCAAGGTAACCTAACCTCTCTACCAGCTTCTGTGGGGGGATGAGTGATTGTAAGAGTTCGGCACCCTCTCCCTATGTGCCCAGGACGTATAGGTAGAGGCATTCTGGACCAGACCGCAGAACTGGGTCCACCAGTCTCAAGGTCCGGGCAGCTAATGCCTGTCAACCAGATGAAGACACATAAATAAACAGAACAAAGAGAAGAAAGGAGAAACAAAGAGTGGAAGATGAAACACTAAGAATCTGATTTATAAAACTTAAGATTTAAGCCATTTAGTGTGTGTATGTTTAAAGTATCACAATTATGCTGGCAAAAACCAAATATGTTGAAATAACTGAATGTCCTGTAATATCTCATAATCTACATATACTCCTAACTAAGTTTAAGTGGTGAGAGTTTTGGTGTTGATCTTTTCCTCGACGTGAAAGCTGAAAAATAAAGATCACAATCAAAAGAGTCAAACGAGAGCAAAAGGACCCACACTCTGTAGCTGCTTGACAAACGGATAGTTTTTATTCCAGAGGTTAAACAGAGAGGCGCTAAAAGACAGCAGCACATTCAAGAAAGGTGACAATTGTAGAGACGTTACACGGACAAACACATAACTGTAGTCTGGTATAGAAGGTTAGCACCACATTGAAGGAAACGGCACAATTCTCATAAGGAGTATAAAGCCGAAAGACCTACTGAGAATGTGACTATGCATACAGTGTTTTCACCTAAAGCTGAGTTTGTCATTTTCAATGAAGATGTAGACGCTTTAGGGCTGAAACAACTGGGACACAGAACATCATAGTTCACAGTGAGAAAGCAGGAAAAAAACAACAACTACAGAAAACTCCTTCACCATTTAGCAGGTCACTGATCTAGACTGGTAGATCGTAACTCCACTGAGCTGTGGCTACACTAAAACCTTTAGTACAGTAATATTAGATGAGACTACAAATCTGTAGATTATATACTCATCTACAGGTTTGCAGGGTTTTCTGAGCTTCCTCTAACTTAGAGAGCTGACATTTGAAGCTAATGCCGTGTTCAGACTATACGATACCAGGCTGGTCAGATCTGAGTCACATAAAGCATCGATTGGAGGTTGAGAACAAAAATGAGAGTAACGCATGCCAATAGGGTGTCATGATAGACAAAAAAAAGCTGTGCCAACAAAAGGGCTAGCATATAAGGTAGGTGTACTATTGCATACATTACAAAAGAGAGAATGATGTTCCAGTATAGTTAGGAAGAAGTGTGAGAAGCAGTAACACAAGATAGCCAGTGTCATAGACACTCCTTTGTTTGCTGTTCTGTTGACACTCTTTTATTGAAAATCAAAATGATATCACACTGATTGTGAAAGAAGAGATGAACAAGATTTTATAACTCTTAATCACCTGACACATCGACCACTGCGACAGACTGAAGTATCATGTAGTCTGAGCCCAGCGTGAGTATTAAGGACTGTTTCTACAAGAGCTTTTTATTTGGCTTAGCGACGCTTGAATTCGCAAGAAATTTATGTTGTGAGATCACTGCAACTTGGGCAAGTCACACTGAATATGAAAGACAGATGAAGAAGAAGGATATATACCCTATAAGATCACAATAGGAGCAGGACCTTCAAAACCTACTGCTTACAACAAAGCAAGGCACAGCTTAACTACAATGTGTAACAGCACTGGATCAGACAGTAGCTACAGTGAGCAAAGGCCAGATGTTCTGAAAGCTATTTTGATCCCTTAATGATCTGGTTTGTTTGCTTCTTCTAAAAAAGAAGAAAATAAATAAATAAATAATAATTCACTTCTGCATGTTCAGTGCAACATAAACGGTCGGTCCTAAAACACAGACCATCATCAAGTACTTGGATAACAGCACGCAAAAAACGAATTACAGACAAGTTACTATAATTCCACAATAGATGAGTAAAATCTTAGACAACATGGTAGCTTCTCACGACTGCTTACCACAAGATATATTAACTCTAGCCGTCGACAGCCTACTACACACCTGCCACGATCGATTTACACAAGGAACATGTCTATCTGCTTGAACAAATTAGGATAAATATTATCTTCATCAGTTTAAGGAAACATATAATACATAAACAAACAAAAACTCTTCACCATATTTACACCTAAACTAGGGCTGCCACGATTAGTCGACTAGTCACGATTACGTCGACTATCAAAATGGTCAACAACTAATTTAATAGTCGATGCGTCGTTTGAAGCTTTGTAAGATCACAAAAGACACAGGAATAAGTAGTAGGATTTAAGGGTGTAATAACAGACTGAAACAGAAGATGGCAGCACTGCATGTACAAGGATGCCAGCTGCCGTTAAACCCCGAAGAAGAAGAAGTAGCTCTGTCCCAGAATTCATAGCGCAGCTGTCAACAATGGCGGCAGCTAGTTAGTTTTAAAATTACTCTTATTATTCTTTCTGGGTCACAAAATAAACGTTTAACATATTTTCTGGCGAGAATGTAACTGTGTAAACCTCAAATATCTGCTCGGTTTATCAAGACACATATTTTCAAAAGCGCTCCGACGTTTTCGGAGACGTCTGTTAGCCACTAGCTCGATAGCTAGCCGGGGGCTAGGCTCACTAGAGCCGTGAGAACACCGGACTCCCGCAAATCGTTTTCAAACCCACCGCCGTCTTTTGCTACTCAGGTTAAACATGTAATATAAGTCACTTAGATAACTTAAAAATGTTATTGTTTGGCTTTTTTTAGTATTTTATTTGTTCCTGAGTAAATCGGTTTGGTTGAGATTAAAGTTATAGTTTTTACACAGCTGAATAAACGTCAAGCAGACAGCTGATTATCAGAAGTGTGAGATGCTCAAGAATTTACTCCGGTGTCCTGTTATATTTTAGATAGCAAGGAGCAGACGGCTGAGTTTACTCAACTCCACCGAAACAATCTGCAAACATCATTAAAATTTAATAAACGATCATCTTGTCTTTATTTTTAGTTAGCACATATCTTAAACACTTAAAGCTGTAAGCTAATGATAGTTATATAAGAGCAGATGCTGCTGGTGCAATAAGCTGTACGTTTTACGTCTAATGGATGATGATCTGATTAGTCAACTAATCGCAAAAATAATCGGTGACTAGTCGACTATCAAAATAATCGTTTGTGGCAGCCCTAACCTAAACCAGTGTTAGTGTCATATTAAAAAAACAATAAACACCTGCCAGTCAAACTGGCTATAAGCTAAACTCATTCTTTTCATATAATACTACTTGCTGGCAAATAGTCCCACAAATCAACCGTAGTTATCCCAAAGCAGCTACAAGATTGCAAAATCCATAATGAGGTCTCCACACAGGAAGTGAGTGACATGGTGACCAAAGTCAACGATAATCAGAGAAATTGTAGCTATGACCAATGAGAGGGAAGGATGCTGTTTACTGATGTATGAGAGGACGGTAAATGCCAACGAATGAGCCGCAAAACATTTCCTGTGTGGGTGCCCCTTAAGGACTTAAGCTAATGAGGGTACACAGTTTCTGGCAGTAGGCTATGCTGTGATTATAACGTCATGACCAATGTTGGTCCGACATTGGAATGATGCAGGTTTTTGTTTTTATTTATTCATTTATTTTTAATGGTATTTAGAATGAAAAACTGACTTGTGTACAAAAATCTAAAAGCAAACCTTTAAATGTCACTTTGAATCATAAGAAATTAAAAAAAGCTATTTAAATGTTTAGCCTCAAATGACAGTGACATCGTTTTACAAATCAACATTAAAGCGAAACCCAAAGACAACAGAACAGATCAGAGGGTGCTTTGGAAGGCTTTTAAAGAAAATAAAGTCTGATTATGTTCAGTCTATAAAAATATGTCAATAAATAATTCAAAAATCAAACGCATCACAACAGCAACTGTGCGAATAAAGAAGAAAATCTCCCGGCTACTTTCAAATGGTGAGCAGAGTAACATGGTAATTAGCTTTAGCTTATTATTGTATACACAAAAAGCTTCGTCTGGATCCATATTATAATATTATGATGTCTACGGATAACATCTACTGTGTGCTCTGAACGTCTTATAGGACAGCAGATATTAGGTACCAAGAGGTACAAAGAGCCAGAGGACAGTGCGGCAACCAGCACTTGATTCAAGGTCGGTGAGAAAAAGCATTTCAGTCACAGCTGAGATCTGAGGAACACATTCGCTCTCAAGTGAAAGTGTTATTTACCTTAAGGTGCTAAAACTGTAGACATGTAATTACTGTGCAGAAAGAAAAAAATTATTTACTAGCACCAGTGATGTTTTGCACGCACGCACGCTTTGACCTACATGGACTACCAGGCTGGTTTCTGAAAAGACAATCTCACTCAATCATCTCGCACAAGCACATGAGCCCAGTGTTTCATGGTTTAAGTCAGATTCAGTCCGGGGTGGGCCCAGTTGGACTGCTGGCGGCCGGCGGTAAGCTCTGAAGGAGCAGGGGACTCAGTTTGGAGAGCAGCCCAGGGCGGGGCAGGGCCTGCAGGGATGGGAGCAAGGTGGAGAGGCTGGGGGGCTGGAGGGAGTACAGACCTGTCATACTGACGGAGGCCGGGAGGGGACAGGAGCCTGCTGCACACACTGAGGAAGATGAGGAGGACGAGGAGGAAGGGGGTGAGAGTGGGGGGCGAGCGGGTGTGTGGCTGTTGCTGGGAGACCGGAGGATGAAGCGGTGGTGATGGGGGGGGCGTCTCTTCTCCTGGGGCTTAGTGTCTACAGAGAGGGAGACACATACACCTGCTCAGAGACGTGCAGGGACCGTAGGGATACACAAAGCGGCTGAAACTACCCTGCATGCACTGAGAACAAAGTCATTACAGGTAACGCAAAGTAAATGCAAAAAAACTCATTAAAGCAAACTGAAATTCTTTTGGTACACAGGGTTTCTGCCAGGGAAGAGAAAAGGAAGACAATCGCTATATCTTTTTTCACACTTCCAGCATGAAGAGAAAGTAAAAAGCATGTAAGCATGTAACCTATATGTAATCTCATATCCCAATATAAGACCTTTATCATCCTGACAACGATATATATCAAAAAAATTTTACATTTTCTGTAAATTCTGTGAATCTCAAGTGTTTTCAGCTTGGCGTCGTGAACCTGGAGTCGAGTGTTTTGACCAAGACATGAAACTATACGTTTTTAGACATACAGTGGCTTGCAAAAATATTCAGCCCCCTTGAACTTTTCCACATTTTGTCACATTACAGCCACAAACATGAATCAATTTTATTGGAATTCCACGTGACAGACCAACACAAAGTGGTGTACACGTGAGAAGTGGAACGAAAATCATACATGATTCCAAACAGTTTTTACAAATAAATAACTGAAAAGTGGGCCGCATTTTCTTTGTGAGTATTTATTACATGGCGTGCTGCGGGGGAAAGCCTATTCTAATGTTTTGAGCACCTGACGGCTCTTTTTTGCTTCTCATGTGTAGGTGGTAGAAGAGGTTTGTCGTGTTTGAGTCTGAGGTGGGGACCGGTTTCCTGCATAATTTGCATTGTACAGTTTTCTGGTCCGTGTCAGACTTTTCATAACCAAACCATGTCCATGCTACAGAGGCCCCTCGTTTAGGAATAAGGTCCTCGATTTGTTTTGACTGGTCCTTCTGTTTGTCATCATTTCAGTTTATTTTGAAAAATCTCAACAGGATCTTCAGCTTTATTGTGAAAGGTTAATGTGGAAAAATAAACAAGCAGACGGCGGAGCCACAAGCTGGGTTTACCATCATTGTTGCTAACGACAACGCATAAAAAAAGTTGCTTATTTATCCGTAGTGTGGTTATTTTAAATGTAAGAGAAAGAGGCAACGTGAAGAAATTAATATAACCACTACAGTAACCATCAAAACGATGAAAAAATATTGCCGTAAACAGTTTATTTTGTGACACCACGAAACAAACGATAGCGTAAAATGAAACGATAGACGTTTTCATTTCGTCACCCGCTACATATCGTTATATTGAACAGACCTAAAAGCATGCCTGCATATACAAGCTGGAGAACACCAAAACATATTCAACTCTATTGAAATAAAGTGATGAAGGATATATCTTACAGTGATTAGTGGACCGAAGTGGATGAATATGAGCAGAGTAAGTAAAACAGAATAAAGTCATAACATTTGCCAGGTTCTTTAATGCCCTTTAATAATTGTGGATCTCTTTGTTTTTACATTCATCAGGTGCCAATCAGCCCAAATAGCAAGAAGAAATTAAAAATACATGCCATGAAAGAGTTGGGGTCTTAGGAGGCTAGAAATGTAATTAACTTATAATTGTTAAATTGTTATACTGTTTATCTGATGGCTTTATCTGCCAACTTTATTTTCATATTCTTCCATCTGAAACAACAGGAAAGCAGTTAAAAAGATTTTTTTCTGTCTCTGATGATTGCTCCACCCAACCATGTAGCAGAATACAGGCATTGTGAGGAGCCAAAAAAGTAGTGACGCTTATCACGTCCAATATAGCGGACAGCTCGACATGCCCATGATGTCACGTGCAAACCCTTTATACACTGGTGGAAACCCTGGTACATGTGTTATTGAGACTGGGCCGCGTGTCTATTCTGCACTCATCATATTTCTTTAAAAAGAAGAAAAGAAACTTGATAACTCTAACTAACTCTAAACATCATGTTAGAATTCTGGATTATCCATACTGTGAGAAAAATTTAGGAGTTTTGTACCAAAATGTAAACCAATGTTGAGATTTTTCTTTAGGGTAAGGACACAGCAGCAGGAAAAGGGGTCATGCAAAGGTCATGCGGGGGTAATGTGGGGGATGTTACAGGTCGTTAACATCCAGGACACCAAGCTCATCCCAAACCTGTGGCCAGTTTCGCGTCACGCGCAGCAAACCAGAAGCTAACATTCACGCAGACAATAACACATCAGCCAGCCTTTTTGAACAGCTCCAACAGCAACGAACAAGAGGTTGAAGAAAAGGAAAGAGAAGAAAACGAGAAAGAGAGAGACCACAAGAGAGGATTTGTGATATAGAGAGAGAGAGAGAGTGGAGCAGACGACCACTGAAGGAGATGTGACTTTTTTTTAAGAAAAGAAAAAAAAAGGCAGCCACAGCACAGGCAGATAGTTGGGAATTCAACTTACCTCTGACTGGCCCGAGTGTTTTGTTGCCTCCACGTCCGCTGCTGTTGTGCTGTGTATGAGTTCGGGGTGGGGGGCAACCGAAAGTAAAACTTGGGGAATTGTGCATCTTCGGCGAGGGTGTTTGGCTGCTGCTACTTTGGCTGTTGCAGCGGACGCGGCTGAGGGTGTTCTCCGATGCAGATCCAGACAGACAACTAGTAGGAAAATGAAGAAATCACAGAAATCCATGACCCAGCTGTTATCTTTGGACAAACTAAAGGCAAAAAAAAAAATGTGTGGGAACTCACTTGTTAAAGCTCTTTGGTGGTGACACCTTGCTGCCATTGTGGTGTATTCGTGGAGGAGGGTTGGCATGGATGTGAGCGTTCAGTCCTTTGGTGTTGCGGACGTGCTTGAGGATCCAGGCTCGGAGATTTGTCAGACAGGTGTGCTCAGAAAGCACCAGTCGCGGCCAAGGGTTACACTCTGCCATGTCCAGGGCAGAGATCGCCACAGCACGCCCCACCTGATGGCATCACCCAAATGTATTTCAGAACTGATATAGATAGGCGCACTTTGTTTACATAAATTGCCAAATTTCTTTAACGTGTCAGGGTAGGTGTACAGTACTGTCTTGAGCCACATCTCATTTCTTTATATTTTGTAGAAAAATGGGAAACAGGTGCAATGATTTATTAAAATGTGCAAAAATACATCCGGGTTCTGGGGAGGCCAGTCAATGACTGACAGTGTTCCACTGTGTTTTTCTGTCCAGGTATATTTTTCCTACACTTTCCAGATGGTTTAGGTCATAGATTTAGGTTCTATTTGTTGGAGGAGGAGGGTCGATGCATACAAGTGCTTTATCGGTCATTAGCAACATAGTTTCTCTTTTTAAATATTTGATTTGCCAAATACTTTGTGACAACGGCTATGTCCACACGTAGCGGGTATTTTTGAAAACACCGATTTTTCTGTGCATTTGCACCTTTCGTCCACACGTAAACGGCGTTTTTGGTCACTGAAAACGGAGATTTTTAAAAACTCCTGCCAGGGTGGATATTTTTGAAAACTCCGTTTTTGCATTTACGTGTGGACGAGAAAAACGGAGAAAACGCAGCGTCAAAGGTGTGCACATTTTTTGACGTCACACTGTGCGCCACGTTATTGTTTCGGTGAAATGAATTTCTACAATACTGTTACTGTTAATTGTTCTCTCTGCAGTGTTTAAATGCTTACATATACACACACAGTTACTGTCCCTCCACACATACCACTCGGTTCTGCTGCTATGCCCCAGCTTTGTTTACTTTTTCCCACCGAGGCTTCTAGACTTCTGATTGGCCAACATTTCTACACGGTTAGGAATATAGCGCCACCTGCTGCTTTGGCATGTTCCTAACAGCGTTTTCCTTCATTTCTGCCTTTACGTGTGGACGGGATTATTTTTTAAAACGAAAACGGAAAATCTCAGTTTTCAAAAATACCCGTGTACGTGTGGACGTAGCCAACAACTAAGTAATATAATCTGCTCTCTAGTGAGACTTTCATCCTGCCGAATAACTCTAACTCCATTGTCTTGTGTGAAGGTAACGCTCGTTTTGCTCTATAGCTTCAGTGAGCTCATCACGTGTGTCTTAACCGGTTCCACATACAGTATGCTGCAGGCTGTGGTTAGTGTGCTTTCAAAATAAGAGCAAGTAGTCCTTGTCTTTGAGATGTTGCTCTCACTAATCAATAAAAAAATGAAAATCTAATGTGAGGTGACAAGTATGCTTGAAGGGGAAGGTAATACACTTGGACATACCTCCCAAGTCTATGGCTGGGAAATAATTCAAAGAAAAGTGGAGCAAATGACTTTCTATGGAGAGTAACTTTATTAGTAATGGCCACAACACTTGTTATGATATGATATGATATTATATGCATGTGTGTGTTATATATGCGCTTCCTACCTGCTCAAATATTTCTGGAGTGTATTTTGGAGGGAAGGATGGCGGTGGAGGGGGGGTAGCTCGTCCGTTGTCATGGCAGGCAGGTGGGATTGTATTCATGGTTTTTCCTGTGTTATAGTTGCACTCCAGAGTGTAACTGGTCGGTACCCAGTTGCAGAAGCAAGATAAAATATAAAATTACAACACAAAAGCATTACTGTGTTTCCGAGGCTTTTTGCAACTTAATTTGTACTGGGCCCACAAAATCTGCACTTGGTCATTATGGCTAATTCGAAACTGAGTAAAAATTCTGGAAATCACACTTTAAACACCTGAAAAACGACTACATAAACTTCCTACACCGAACACAGATTGCAGCAATGTCATAAATGTAATGTCTGACCTGTGAAGCAGCCCTATTGCCTTGTGAATGGCGACCCGACCGCTGCCTTCTTTAGATTGGCCATCTCTCTTGTCTCGTGCGTACATGTTTTTCTCAGAGAAGTTACAGCCCAGAAAATCAAAGTGGGCAGAATTCACAGCGATCAGCCTTGGATACAGCATGTTCTCGACCTGCGGCAAGAAAATCACAGCAATTCAGACACACGTGACAGAAAGTACAAATCAAATGTAGAAAATGTTTTTCTAAAAAAAATTTTTTTAAATGAAAGAAAAGTAAAAAATAAATTTGAATGTTATTTGACAATTTTGCAAAAGTACTGCAAAGTAATGGATAAATGCATTCATTATTACCTGCTGGCTCTCATCAGGAAGGCTATTTCCATACATGAAACACCCACGTTTAGACGCGTGCCCATGCAAGTCGACATAATATGCCACACCCCCCTCCTGTGGTGGCACCGACTCCTGTTCCTCCACCTGTGGTACTGCTAAATCTCCAGCTCCTGGAACTACAGTCTCTGTGGAGCTCGATGAGCTGTTCTGATCTCCCTTCTCCGCCTCCGAGGTAGCCCAGGCGTTTTCCTCCATCGTCACGGGGACCTCTGGCTGCGCAGGCTTTGCATCTTTCTCTGCGTTCCGTTGGTTTAAGGTGACTTCGAGGGCAGTGAGGGGAGGTGCTTCATGCTGATTTGCAGGTTTTGTTTTAGCAGCTGGGGGCTCTGTATGGGTGGGGCCGTTAGAACGAGTGCTTGGCTGTGTTTTGTGCAAGCGGTTGTGTGTGTGGTGGTAGAGCAACAGTGTTTTGGCTGCATAGATGGACGGGTGTAACTCGGGGCTGGGGTTCAAGTATTGTCTATTCAGGTTCACACCCCTGGAATCCGTCCTTTAAAAAAAGAGAAAGTAAAGAATCTTTATTGTCGACAAGCGTAAACCCAGCAGAGAGTCTTTTGTACACTTCTCCTCTGCCAAATTTAACATGTGAGCTATTTTATACATTATTGCATGGTGATGTTTAGATTAAGTAAAATTGTAGAGGAACACAAGTCTGGGAATCAAAAGAAGAGGCAGCATACCACTAACATGCCAAGAAAGCAGCGTCACCATTTACTGACACCTCAGTGCATCATTCTCTGAGACACAGGGACATCTGGTAAAAAGGTCACCACATCTCACCTCTGCTGGCTCTTCTCACCTCCTTATGACTAGTAGTAGTGATGAGCCTAAACTAAACTCAGCTGTGGTCGACTTTCCCTTCCAGTTTGATTTCCAGAATCTTATCATTTGTACCAAATGCAGTTTCCATAACCAGACTAGAGCCAGGGTTTCCATCACTGTATTTGAAATCGTCACATCTTGAAAGATATTACTTTTTTATTTATTTAACACAAGCAATTTATCGTCTGTACACAATAATTAAACATAAAATCATCAAAAAAAAAACCAACATAAAAACATCAAAACTGAAAAAAGTTAAATATAAAGAAGAACCAGGCTAAAACCAGATTATGACTTAATGATATTTTACCTATACAGCAGATTGGCTCTCTGTCTTCCTGTGTCCACTAGGTCTACCATGATTTGGTGCTCTCTCATTGGTGTAGTCTAAATTATTGCTGGGAATGTGAAAAAAAAACTCTCCAGTGTCTCTTATTCTCTCACCCCTGTGTCAGCATATGCATATCTTCACAGTGTTACAGCAGATAGCAGGTGGGCAGCTTTCCATTAACTGAGTGCAAATGCGCCTGCATTAAATTGCACGTAATTTCTGAGTAGGTCGTAGTCACTGGGCTTTTTTCCCCCTGAGTGATAACTGCATAGGGCTTAAAGAAACTTAATTTTTCCAGCTGGATTTCTTGATTTCTCCTAAAACGAGCAGGTTCATTGGCCACACACATGCATAAATTAGTTCTTATATAATTTAAAATGTATGCACATGTTAGCAAAGACATTCAGTTGATATTGACAATGAATGTTGTGAAGGCAAAGTAAGAAGAAGATATGCACATAGCAATACAAAAACTAATGGTCATTGTACAAATTCAGACACATTTGCACTGTAGCATCAGGTGCCATATCCCCGTTGGTTGCCTGGTCTTCAGACAAACTTTCTATTCAAATCAAAATTTCATTAGGAAGCCAAAAAACAAAGATTTTGAACACACAGAATGCTTATTTTTAATAGGATATATCCATTGTATTTGCAGTACATATGGGTCTACAGTTGTAAGACTTCCTATGCAGAAACACAGAGATAATCATCTTATACTAGCAACTGTTAACTGCTGTGTAGCCTTTTAAAAGGCTCAACATCAAACCAACTTGCTTTGTGACAATAATGACAGAACAATGTAGCACGACGATACATTGTAGCACATTTCCAGACTATAATTGTGGTGCACACTACTCACATTATTATTGAGAGGAAACGCTCTCGTGTCTCATTTAAGGATGTATATGAATGTGAAACTCTTACCTGTAGTGTCCACGGACAACCCCGTCTGGGTTCAGCATGGGAATGAGCTTGAACACAAACATGTTGCGCAGCGCGTGTGCACGTGGGTCATCTCTTCTCAGGATGAAGTTGAGGAAACCGTTAAACACAAATGATGAGGGAGTCTCCCCAGGGTGCACGCGACTGCTGAGAAAAAACACCTGGGAACACACACAGACACGCAAATACCGAGAGTGAACGTTCCCGTTTAAGGTCAGAGTCTTATAAATTATCATTAAAGGTCCCAATCTACAAAAGACTGGAAGTGATTCACAGCCATGTGGCAACTGGAGATCACAGAAAGTCAAGGATATTCAGCGACTTTAAGAATACCAATAATTGACATTTGTACTGGTAGTAAATACTAGAGGTGGGGGAAAAAATCGATACTGTGTAGTATGGTGATATTTTGTTTGCTAATAATGTATGGATACAGGGACAGCAGAAATCGATACTTTGTTACAAAAAGGTTTTTGTGCTCTGACTTCAGAGCATGTTGATCCTTTTTCTGAGCAAGAATCCTGACATTCCTTCACTGTCCAGATGTGTTTAACTTTTTTTTGGCAGCAATAAACATGACAGTTTACTTATTTTAATTTAAGACATGTTTTATTTTAATTAAGTTTAAAACTTTTTTATTTAATGTAAAATTATATTTTGTTTTAATTTACCTTCAAATTCTTCAGTTGCTGAAGGGGCTGCATAGTTTTCATAAACTGCATAGTTCAGAATAGCTATAATTGTACCAGATGGTTGCGTTCAGTTAAGTTGGACTAGACTGTAATACAAACCGTTCAGTTTGTCAACAATAAAACTGAAATGAGAGAAAGACTGAGTGTGAGACTTTGATATTAGAGAAAATGAATATTGATAAAGTTTACCTTTATGTACAGAATCTGAATATCGCAAAATATTTTAAAAAATTGCAATAATATCGTATCGTGCGTTAAGTATTGTGATAATATTGTATCGTGGGATGTATGGTGATTCCCACCTCTAGTAAATACATTAGGGATTTACCAAGGCAGCCAAAACCTGGAATTTCTGCAAGTCAACAGTCTTCAGCTTAAAAGTAATGCACAATGAGCAACTCACTTCCAGTGTGGATGCAGCTTAACAAAAAGCCAGTTAAGTTTAAATTAAATGATCATTTCTTTACTTGTGGTAAAACAGTTCTTTCTAAGGTGGGAAAATCGCTGCTGACAATCCACATTATTATATTTAGCATCTATATTAGCAGCATGCTATAACTCGCTACATCAGACTCACCGAGGAAGAAACAAGCAGCTATGGGTTGATTATGTGCGAATGTACTAGTTTACTCTTTTCTTCATGGGGGGAGGCTAACTGCTTGGAGGCGGTCTAGGTGACTAGGTAACTTTGCTTCACAGACATACTTTACACACGGGAATGTATTTAAAAAAATCTCATAATGGTCTAAAACTAATTTTCATTATAAGGGACCTTTACACAATAGTGATTGTTTTGTTTTTGTGTATGATTGAATGATACCCTTTTGCCAGGGAAGCGGTGTGGTCTTGGAGTGTTGGTGTCAGGAAACAGCTTGGGCAGACGGGCTTCCCGTTCATCCTGCATCCCGCTGCAGTTGGTCACAGTGAGAAGGTCCACCCTATTGCCATCTAGAGAGTGGCATAGCAACTCCCTATGATAATACACAGTGCCTGGAGTACTAGCAGTGGGAGCAGTGCAGGAAAGAGTTTAAGGAAAAAAAATGTTAGAGAACTGTACACATTTAAGGTACTTTGACAAAGAAAAGATTCCAAATTTGTGTGTATATAGTTGTGTCATTTGTGCGCTTTACCTGCTCGGACTGAGCTGAGCAGCCCTGGGGTAGCTCTGATCCAACTGCTGCAGCATCTCCTGGCACTCTGTGTAAGAGAATGGGTAGCAGAAGGAGAAATAGGTGGTAGCCCCTCTCACCTCCAATAGCCGGTGAGTGAATGAAAGGATGAACTGGTTATCTACAATCTGAAAAGCAGCAGAAGAAAAGAAGAAGAATGATATTTATAGATGGATAATAATAGCCTGACAGGCAGTACTCTGCCTCACAGAGTCCTGTTGCCCACATCCTCTCTCTGACAGGCTCAGAGAGTGAATATCTACCTCAGATGTTGGTCTGTCTCGTATCCTTTCCCAGCGGGTTTTGCCCGGTAAAGTGCGTACGAGAGGAGCCATGCCTTGGCTGTAGAGTTTCCTCTGATTGTTCATGTTCATCACATTGATCTTCAGTAACTTCCCAGGTGCTGCCCCCTTCACACTGAAGTAAAACCATGATCTGAAAAACCACAACATGACACGGGACACTTTAAGTCATCTAATGTGGTAAAGTTGGTGTGGCACGAAAAATTTAATTTTGGTTACCTGTTTCCGTTCTCGTGCTCTGTGCCGGCACAGTCTGGCTGCGTCCACACATTGAACTCATAATCAGGGGTGAGGCTTGACCCAGAGGAGGAGCTTCCACTAGCAGGTGTGTCAGAAGAAAGGCTGGAGTTGCCCTTCTCCACCTTCTCCACGCGTGCCAGGTTCCCTGAGTCAAACTTGGAGCTAAACACAATATTCCCAAAGCGAGCCTCCATGGCTCTGAACTCTGGCCTCTTTCACTTTTCTTTTCTGTTAAGTGCCCGTCAGAGTTCTGACACAAACCACCTGTCATGAAATTAGGAATACAAAAATATGTTAACACTGGGCAAAAACATAAAAGGGAAAGGAGGTATAACCGGCTACAACAGGGGTTTTATGTATAGGTAACGTATTTCTCAAAAACATAATAAACAAAGAATTTTATACAGATGCAATATACCATAATACTAGTTTTTGATTGTAAGACTAAACAGCGACATCTCGAGGCCATTACAGGAACTACAACGATGGCAACAACCAACAACATAAAACATTTTCTACAATTACAAGCTTTATTCGTGTAGCCATTGCTGTACATTGGTTGCTTACTGTTTCCTCATCATTAACAAAAACGCGAGTGAAAGTCTGTCCAACAAAATGAAATAACGTTTCAGTGTATCAACAACAAGCAATAACAACAACAGCTGACCGAGAAATCGAGGGCAGCGTAAAAAGGGGGAGTGAACTAACGGCTGCAAGCATTACAGTCGGTTCATAAAAAGATTTCACATGATTTAAGGCAAATTAGCAACCGCTAGCTAAAATCGATTACACAGCTAATAGCCAGTGTCCTTCCTTTAATGTTCCACACAGCTAGCATACCTTTCTAAGCTACGGAGGCTAACTTAGCAACGGAACTAGCAGTCATTGCTCTGAAGGAACAATCTGTTTTTTGAAAATTATTCTACGTTTTTGGTCCACACTCTACCTCGACACCTAATCTGCTTCAGCGTCTTTACGTGAAAATATAAAATGTCAATTTTACCAGCCTATTTTCGATCGATGTCCATTTTTGTTTCACCGTCCTTCTCAACCCTCAATTCATTGCTCTGTATGCTGCGTTCAGGGTTCTCTGGATAACTGACACTGCCTGGAAATTTCCTTGTGTCTTAACCTAACAAATTGCAGGATGGATTTTGTTATTTTCACTGTGGCGAAACGTTTTACAGTCATTCTGTGCATTTGGTCTGCTTATTACAGTGGACATGCAAAAATATAATCAAAATATAAGTAGATTTATCTTAAAAAACAGTAATTAAAGTTACCAACTTTGTTGTTCTTTTCCTTATGAAACGTAACCTTAGTGTAGGCTTACTTTATTTAAAGGTCTCATTATTTGGCTGTAGCATTGCAGTGACATTATGCACCCAGAATATCTCAAACCTGAAAGGCCTGTTCTACAAACCAGACCTTTGTAGATGGTCACCACCTCCTCACCTCATCCTTTACCAAATTTGACACGTTAAATGTGTGTGTGTGTGTGGGGGGGGGGGGGTTCTATTAGAGGGAGAGCTACAAAAGTCTGAATAGTGCTTATTAAATCTTTATAAGATAGAGACTGATTGGAAAACTTCAACATTTTGCTGCACATATTGAAAAATCTCAGCTTCCTTAGGAAACAAAACCTGTTAAGCACCTTTTTTGTATATATCCTCTATGTTAGTCTGCCAGTTCAGACTGCTGTTGTCGTGGACAACCAGCTACTAATACTTCTCTATCACATCAACATCCTGTCCCAGGATAGACATGGGTCATGTACAGTAGCTGTCCTCTGATGCTGTCTTCCCACCCCCATCTTTCTGGTATTATTTGCATTCAGAAGCCAGACAAATGTTTAGCACAGGTCCTCAGAACTTGAGATGATGCTATCAGAGCATCCTAACTCCTAACCCAGGCCAGTAACCCATTATCTGTAAATAACATTAAAGTGAAATGCTCAGTTTCACAAGGATCATATACATACACATTACATATGGTCTGTGAAAAACTGATGTTCATTCCTAATCTGCAGTAATCTCATTTTACTGTTTACATCCTCCAGAACTACATATGTTTGTATATAATATATGCATAATGTAGGTATATGCATGTATAAGCCCATATATTTTCACAGACACACAAATACACATGTTAGTATATTAATTGGTTATTTAAATATTTTTGCACCATGTGAGGGAGTATAGGTGCAATTTTGTTACGCTTGAATAATGAAAATAAAGACTTGAATCTTGAACGGTGGGAAGGAAAAAGCTCCAGCAGAACTCGGCCCAGGGAGGGAGAGCCCTCTGTCATGACCGGGTGGGGGTGAGTGGAAAGAGAAAAGAAAAAAATAGAGAGCGAGTACGGGGTAAAGTTTTGAGTCTAATCCTAAAACCAGAGAGAGTGTTTGTCTCCTGAATCCACACTGGAAGCTGGTTTCATATGAGTATGGTAGCAGAAATCCCTTTCAGATATTCTCTTTAATACATGATGGGGTCTAATTAGGATTTTGTAGGTAAGGAGAAGAAAATTTAAATTTAATTTTGGATTTAACAGGGAGCAAACGGAGAGAAGTCAGTATAGGAGAAATATGTCTTTCTTGTCCCTGTCAGAGCTCTCGCTGTAGTGTTTTGTACTACCTGGAGGCTTTGGGGGCTTTTTAGAGCAACCTTATAATAATGAAGCACAATAACTAACAATTAATTCATTAATTCAGACTTATTGCATAAGTTATATGCATAGTTAAACACTTAATGATATTCAAAACAATGCACTTCGTTTGAAATAAAGTAATATTTTAATGTAATATCACAGGTAATAGATAAATATTTTGCTTATATTTAAATATCAAATTCAAATATTTTATATTGAGACAAAACTAATACCTAGCTACTCTGACTGCGCCAATATTAATTTAAAGTGGACATGATCCACACATATTAATTGTAATCTTCCCCTTTCAGTGCAGCTAGCCAAATAATAAATACTGCATTAGCAATAAAGTGACAGCCTATCCTTTATTTATTTATTTAATTTATTTAATTCATTTATTTATTTTAACAAAAACAATTTGTTGCAGCCAGGGGTAATAAAAATGAATTCTCTTAGGCTGTTTTTATTTATAACAGCCTTCTTTTCCACTCAGTAACCGGTTCTGTTATTAGTTAGCTTAGCTAATAACTAATGTTACTCCATAAGCAGCAACCCAGTGAGGTCACTTTCTGTACTGACACAAGAGGGCGCTGTTCCAAAAACTTTAGGTTTGTACGCTTATTTCTTAAATCCAGCTTCACGGACAGAGTTAAATTATTACTGTTTATCTATTACAGTGTTTTTAGTGTAAATTACCCTTGATACTTGTCGTGTTTCATGTGCACTTTAATGCAGCTTTAAAAGCATACATACCTGGGGCTCACGTCACGTGTCACTGTTCCTCTGCGGCTCACCTTCATTGCTGAACATGGAACGTTCAAGGAGCTTGTTATTATTAGCGCTGTTTTGATTTGAGAAAGCAAGCAAGCAAGATATACCTGACTGTAAGGAAACAAGTGCAACAATGTTTCAGTAAGTACTTGCGTCCCCTTTTTCTTGCTGCTTTTTCAGCAATTTAGCTAGCTAAAACACATCATTGCTATCCGGTCTTTGTTATGGTTACGGATTTGTTATGGGATTAATAGGAATCATATTTAAAATTTCGTAACAAAATAGTTGGCGCAAGTACATTTTATGCATATTGTTAGTTTTTTCATAATGTTATTTGTTTTTAAGGTTTCCCATTAGTGCACTAGCATTTTCCTTTTACTCCAAACAGGAGCCAAGCTCCCACGTGGTCAGACATGCCAAGGACCTATGGGCTCACTGGTCCAATCAGCGAGGATCTACCTGAAGAGGACAACTTGATCCAGACCAGAAAACTGTTAGACACTATGAAATCCTACAATGTATATGAAAACAACTTAGAATTGGAGCACAGGTACATATTTTTTCCAGCCCTGTTTAATGTTGCATCACCTTGAGAAAGAGTCAGAGCAAGCAGTTGACTGCATAGCACCCTTCACTTCAGAGAAATTTCAAAATGCTCTGTTTCATCTGCAGAGAAAGGGTTGTTAAAAGACTGGAGTCCCTCTTTAGGGATTGGCTCAAAGAAATGTGCATAGAAATGGTAAGAATTTAGCAATCTGGCATTTCTTTTAAAAAGAATCTCCAAATCTGAAAAACAAAGAGTTTATTTTGATAGGTGATGTCATTTGATTTTTAGAATGTACCTAAAGTGGTTACAGAAAAAGTTGGAGGCAAGATCTTCCCATTTGGCTCGTATCATCTGGGAGTTCACTCAAAGGGTAATTACCCAGACATTATTTAATGTTGTTGTGCAATTAAACGTTGCATGTCTTTGTGATTATACGGCATCTTTCAGTGCTAACTTTCTGTGAGAACACGGTGAAAGGACAGTAGTTAGCTCTTTCCCTGGCTTTGCTTTTATCTGAAATAGTGCCATTTTGACAGGTGCTGATATTGATGCTCTGTGTGTTGGACCTGGATTCCTTGAGAGAAAAGCCTTCTTCACCTCCTTCTTTGCAAAGCTGAAAGCTCAGAAGGAGGTCAAAGACATACAGGTCAGTCACATCACCGAGTCACTGTACAAAAGTTGAATGACATTTTGCTATTTTGTGCAAGCTGACGGTATCATTGTCCTCAGGCGATTGAAGAGGCTTACGTCCCGGTCATCACACTGTCCTGGGAAGGGATACAGGTAATTTGTTTAGAGAGCAAATTTTTTAATAATGCAGGATGATTCAGTGTTTTTGTATCTGTCTTAATCATGTTTTTGTGTTTGTCTTACTTAAAAGATTGACTTAGTGTTCGCTCTGCTGTCTCAGAGGAGCGTTCCTGATAACCTTGACCTCCTCAATAACAGCATAGTGAAGAACGTTGTAGATGCACGCTGTGTCAGAAGTTTCAATGGTAAGTGTCAGATTAAAAATTGGTAATTAAATTGCTAATTAGCAATTAACACCCTTAAAAAATAAATAAATAAAACAAAATTCGACTTTTATTTCTTGTCTTTAGGCTACAGAGTTACAGAAGAGATTCTCAGGCTGGTACCCAATGTTCTCAACTTTAGGGTTGCTTTGAGAGCCATCAAACTATGGGCCAAACGTGAGTCGGACTTTCAACTCGCAAGATAATTACACATTTATATTCATATTGTTAAGCCATGTTGGCATTTTATTCAAGCACGCGCCTTACATTCTGAAATAAAAAATGTAGACCTTGAGTAGTTTACCTCCTGACACATCTGTTAGTATTTTGACATAGTCTTCTGTCCACAGGCCAAAACATAAGTCATGATTTATTGTTTAGCGACTCAGTGACTAGTACCTGTTCAAGTACCAATTTGAGTATTAGGAAGCAGCAGCAATGCAAACTATAAAAGTCTTATCAGATACCTAAAGGGTGCTTTGAGATAATAAATAGATGCTGAAGTCTAATGTTCTCTGTTGTTTCCCTTCAGAGCGTAACATTTACTCCAACAAGCTGGGCTTCTTGGGCGGTGTATCGTGGGCCATAATGGTAGCCAGGATTTGTCAGGTGTACCCAAATGCTACCGCTTCTACCCTGGTGATAAAATTCTTCAAGATCTTCTCCATGTGGTGACTTGTCTCACTTTTTCCCCATTTCATTGATGAAAAAACGCCCAATTATTTTTAAATTGCAGTGTCAACACCCAATGCAAACAAGGATCAGCTGCTGTGAAACTCTCATATGTTTTGTCTCAGGGTGTGGCCGATCCCAATCCGCCTGATGGAAGTAGAAAAATGCAACTACAACCTTCCTTTTTGGGATACCAAGGTATGCCCAGCTACAAAAAAATCTGGTGGAGTCACCACCAGACGTTTAATAAATGAACATTTTCAAAAAGCACAAGTAAAACGTGCTTCTGCATTTCCAGGTCAATCGACGTGACCGCTGTCACCTAATGCCCATCATCACCCCGGCGTACCCGCAGCAGAACACCTCAGTCAACGTTTCTCGGTCCACGTTTGCCATCTTGAATGAGGAGATTGATCGAGGTTAGAGATTATAAGCACCATAAATACAAGCGTAATTGAACAGTCTTTGAACCTTTCTGTTTGCTCCAATGTGAAGAAACTGTTCACTGAGTTGAGTTGGACTGTTCGGACTGTTTCACTCACAACATCGGGGATGTTCCTCTGTAAGCAAAGCGAGGGACTCTAACCACTTTTATTTCCTTCCTCATCCACAGGTCACGCCATCTGCCTGGAAATAGAGCAGAAAAAAGCAAAGTGGTCTGAACTCTTTGAACAAACGGACTTTTTCAAAAAGTACCAGTATGTATTAAGACATGTAAAGATGAAAATCGACATTGCCACACACAGAACACAACTGTCTTCCCCAGTTTCCTTATATTGTACCACACATCGATGTTTTGCACTCGTGTCTTCTGATTGTTCATTTGTACTTTGACAAAGAAAAGAGCGTTGTATTTGATGATGTTTGACTTTTTAAATTGTAATATTAATAAATTAAATGAAATTAACAGCTATTTACATTTTAGTATTGTAGTGGCAATTCCTTTTGTTTGACAAACCAAAGATCCCACAATTAAAAGTCCACAAGCCACTGCTGCACCGAGATACTATTTTGTACGCAGGCAAAAGAAGCATGCTGGTCCTACACCAGTCTCTTTATTTATAGAAACAAAAATGGCCCTACAGCTCTTACTGACTAATTTAACAAAGTAACATCAAACAAACATTGAAACAAAATATTAACCGACAAATAAACTCGTAAATAAATCCCAAAATATAAGTAAACTAACAACAAACTTTAACTAATTTCAAAATAATAAAAAACAAGAACAAATAGCTCCAACAAGTATCTTTACTGTATATAAAGGGCAAAATAAGAATGTTTTGTGCACACATTGTAATCTTACTCTATGTGCTGTGTAAATTTAAAGTGGGTGGTTAAGCCGGGCTGTCTTACGTTATTCTTTTTGGAAAATGTCTGGGATGCCGACTGTACAATGAGTGTACAGAAAATGCACTGCTGTTATTCAATTAATATACAGGAAACCTGATTGGTTAAATGTAAAAAGTGGATCAGCTTTAGCGTTCAGTGAAGTCTGTTTGAGTCATTTATAGGAAGCGGTTTTTGTGGGGATTTTAAATGATTTGTTTGCTTTCTAAACTCTTGGTTTGCTGCTTCAGACATACATTTGCATAATGGTGGAGTGAGTGGTGGGTTTGTTGAACAGATTTTTCTGTTTTCTGTCCATGATTCAAATATAAACTGAAACCTGTTGGGGTATTTGTAGCAGTTTCTCGTTTATTCATCGCTATATGAGCTGTTGGACGGTTTGAGTCATTTTTGAGCTCCTGATATTCTCTGATTCTTTAATGCTTTCTCTAAACTCTTGTGGAATCTGTAGCTTCTGTCATTTCTGCTGCACTTACATCGTCCCGTCTGAATAAATTCACCGTGTGTTCTGATCTTCTGGGTTACTTAATAAAATGGCAAATAAAAGGTTAATGGTGTAGTCATGCTGCCCATGGGCAGCACGGTGGCACGGTGGTCAGCACTGTTGCCGCACAGCAAGAAGGTCCTGAGTTCAATTCCATCATCAGGCCGGGGTCTTTCTGTGTGGAGTTTGCATGTTCTCCCCGTGTTTGCGTGGGTTCCCTCCGGGTACTCCGGCTTCCTCCCACCGTCCAAAGACATGCAGCTTGTGGGGATAGGTTAATTGGATAATCCAAATTGCCACTAGGTGTGAATGTGAGTGCGAATGGTTATCTGTCCCTGTGTGTTGGCCCTGCGACAGACTGGCGACCTGTCCAGGGTGTACCCTGCCTCTCGCCCTATGACAGCTGGGATAGGCTCCAGCGCCCCCCGCGACCCTGAAAAGGATAAGCGGAAGCGAATGGATGGATGGATGGATGGTGTAGTCATCAGCTGTTGCTTTAACCTCCTAGGACCTGGCATCCACATATGTGGACATCACATTTTGGGTTATTTAGACCAAAAAACTCAATTTTGCTCTATAAGGGCCTGATATCCACTTACGAGGACATTATACTGCTACTGTTCTATCAAAATTTTAAACAAATATCCTCATATGTGGCTCTCATTTTTCTTAGAAACAAAAATCAGGTAAAAAAAAAAAAATCTGGTCATTCTTTGTTTTTACATTCATTGGGTCCCAATCAGCCCAAATATCAAAGAGAAATCAAAAATGCTGCCGTGGAAGAGTTCAGGTCTTAGGAGGTTAAAGTGTGGTTAGTTGCAAGGGCTACACCGAGTAAAGGGGAGATCATCGTCAGTATTCTGTCTGTTATGTGTACAGCGTTGTTACCCACTGTCCTGTTACACTGCCTGACTTGCTTTAAATATTGATTAGACAGTCAATCAGCTTCAAAAACAGGAAGCATGATTAATGTAAGATTCCAGCATGTGTGGAGCCTATCGCCATTGTTCTGTCTCGTGTTTCAAGGCACTTCGCTGTGTTGGAAGCATCTTATACTACAGAAGAGAAGCGTCTCGAATGGTGAGTACATAGCACAAAGCAAAACTGGAACATCTCATGACTTTGGGTATGAATCCTTCTTATGTGTTCCAGCACTTCTCTTAAAGGCTGAAAACTGTTTAATATTTCATTCCCGGCTGCTGTAGCGCCGTCCTCTTTCTGAAGACTCTGTGTTGTTCGCTCTGGCAGGGTTGGCCTCGTGGAGTCGAAAATCAGATTGCTGGTGTCAACTTTGGAGAGAAATGAGCTGGTCTCCTTGGCCCATGTTCACCCGCACGCCTTTCCTGGGCACAGAACAGCGAATAAAAAGTAAACACAAGCGATGTTCTGGTTACGTTTAAACCGTGTTTACGAGTAGCGTTGTCTTTGCTAACTCGTGCCTATTTTTCTGTCTGGTTTAGAGATGGACAGAGCACAACGTGGCTCATTGGACTTGTCTTAAATGTGAAAGAAAGATGTAGAATAAATCTAGAGCGCAGCTTCAAAACTTTCGCTAATATCAGTAAGTTTTTCTTTTTTTTTTAATCAGAAAAAAGTAATTCCTGAAATTATAAAATGCGTTTTTATTTTGTTGCAGTCAACAGCCTGGCCAGGAGCTCTAACATATATGATGAAGGGATGTCCTTATCAGTCGCATGCCTAAGGAGGGAAGACCTCATTTATGATCCACAGCAGAAAACTCTCCGAACCTCTGAAACTGAGCCGTCTTGTCTCGTCTCACCTGTCAGCGCTGACAAACAGGGCGCGACAAAGAGAGAACTACGCCATAGATCTGAGACGCCATCCAAAAAATTCAAAGATGACAAGGTTTGCTTAATCATCCATCCAAATTGCTTCTTGGATGTTAGATTGGTTTTCTTTTTTTTGTTTTGCTTTCTTAAGTGGTAAAAAAGTCAATTTTTTTAGGTTTTAAGGTGGATTAGACACTCATCCATGTCACTTACTAGAATCTGTAGTAGTATTGTACAGTACCTTAACCCAGGAGTGTCAAACTGACTTAAGCAAGTTGGCCTGACCAGTGAAACTACATGAAAACATTTAAAGGTTTTGGTAAATCACTGCTTAGTAAGTTAGTATCCTGTAATTGAGACTATGAAGTTTTAATTAATTCAGAGAGAATATTCTTGTACTTTGGTGTGGCGTGGATGGCAGGGGGTGAGGATCTTTATCAATAGGAAAAGCTTTAAAGGTTATGAAAATACTGTTACAAAATACTGGGCCTCATTGGAGTCTTTGAAGGGCTGATACTGGCCCCCGGGCCCTATGTTTGACACCCCTACATTAACATAAAGACATCAGACTCTTATCAGTTTTCTTAGACTGTCAGGAGATATTAATATGCTGTGAATAAGTCTGTTCCTTGTCTCTCAGAGTCTGCCCATCGACCGGCCTCACAACGTCCCTTCAGGCGGCCACGTCGCTGGACCTTCTGCATTTGCAAAACCCGCCGTCAGCCTTACAGCCCCCAGGTACAGAAGAACACGAATGAACAGAAACCTCTCCCCAGTTTCCCCCAGTTCATGTCTTCCATGTGCCAAAAATCACATAACATAGCTTTTGTGAGGTTCATGGAAGTCCTGTTGAAAGCTACACTTACAACATGAATTTCATCTCTTTACCACAAGAGGGCAATGAAGCCTTTCTACTCAACTGCAGTGAAGCAATGTGTGCACAGATCAACTTTTCAGACGCCAGTCAGTGGCTGCTAAAGAAAAAAAAATGCTGCAGATTAGAGTTATGGGAGCAGCTTTGGATCCAGTTATCTCTGCGAATATTCTGCACTTTGAGGAAGGAAATTAAAGAATCCGAATGCTTGCGTTTTTCACTTTAGTGTGTCGATTTGGAGACCAGATAATAGTAGTGAGGTGCTAATTAATACATTGGGGGTGGTGATCTATTATGTTGTGCATTTAAAAATAATTTATCGTTTCTTTTTTTCTTTTTTCCCGGAAGCCCTGCTCCCAGAGGAAAGTGTTTTGTCTGTTGACCTCTTCCAGCTCTTTGCTAAGTGGTGCTTTTAAGTCATCTGCTGTCTTTGATTAACTGCAATTAATGACAGGGACAAACAAACATCACTTATTATTGGGCTGTAATCTATGTGGATAAAGAGGCTAATAGGAACTATGCTTAAGAATTTAGTATTGCCAGAAAAAACAAAACAAAAAGAAGCTTTCAATTCCTCATAGGCTTAGGAGTTTCATACTTTCACTTGCATTGAGTAGATTTCCTCTCATTTCTACACCAAATGCGACATTTGCGGTGTTCAGCTGATGATATAAAACTGATTGATAGAGGGAGAAAAGGTGAGGCTGACCACTTTGTGACCATTTGAGAGCACAAAGTCTCCGTTGTGTGACAACATGTGTGATTTTTCTTTTCTTTTAAAGCTAGCTCAAAAAGGTACTTTTGTTCTTTTTGACATTTAGTCATAATGGATGTTGGAACGTTAATGGTATAATTTGTAATCGCTCAAGTAAAAATTGAACGGGATTAAAAACGGGCCGAGATTTTGATTTTTGCAAAAATACCACGAGCTGGCTCTTTTTCTCTTTACTGTCTTTTGTTGATATGCAATATGTATCATTTTGGGGGATGATTTGTGCCAGGCAAGACACTGAGATACTCATCCATAGGGAGCTGTCTCATAACATGGCCTAGTTAAAGGTTTTCTGTTGTTTGCATCCCAATCCGGTCAAAATTTCCCAAGATATGGCTTGTAAGAGTGTGTATGTTGTTGCTAAGGAACAGTTTTTTCTGCACTCTCAGTAGGTGGTCTCTTTATGAATATCATTACATATCCTTATTCAGGGGAGGCAAGGCATGTTTATTCTTTGCACACCGCGTTTATCACTGTTTTCGTGTTAAAATCTGCGAGGGCTCCGTGTGGCCACTGTTTACACCTTGATGTATTTCCTAATATCTACAATTGTGATCCAGACTAATCGCTGATGATCTGATGTGTTTTTAAATAGGTGTCTGATCTGACTGAAGTTAAAAGCCAGACTGTTTTTCCCTCACTTGCATTTGTCTGTAATTAATCAAGGACAACATTAGGACTCAATCCAGAGGTGTATCCACGGGAGGTCCAGTTTAAGGTCTGGGGCTCCCCTGTAGTTGTGGCCCTGCTTACTCCTGCCGTGTGCACTCTGTGTGGGGCTGAGGCTCAGGGCACGGCCCCCTGTCTTCCTGCTGGGCCTCCATCTGCTGCGGTGGTGGTTAGGTCCCCGGATTGATGGCAATACAATGATTTTATGACAAGTGTCGCAGTGAGTGACAGAGGGTCTCGTCCTAACCGGGCCTCCCGACGACCACGGCTCCCACATTTGTGGTCGGCTCTTTGCCAAGGCTAATGGGAGGAGTGATCCTCCTGCTGTGGAATGGGACTTGTAGTTTACAGCTGGCTGGTAATTCAGGACAAGGAGTAAATCTCTCCGGCTTCTGTCTCTTCTGGCACCAGCATGTTTTTTTTCTCAAATAGTAATCTTTGGTAAATATAAATAAATAAATAAATCATCTATTCTTAGAAACTAGCCTTCAGTGCTAACTTCTGATTGGTACATGAGTGTAGCTGCTCTTCTGCCAGAAAGACTAGCCCACTCTTTTGAGAGACTTTTGTTAAGCCTTCTAAACTGGTCTCTGAAGTTCCCCAGTTGACCCAGCAGCACTCCTTTCACACACCTGTCAACACGCTGTTTCTTTCCACTTTGGTGGGTCCAAGTTAAAAAGAAATTGTTTCCTTCATCTCCCACTACTCTCCTCCTTGCCCAAAAAACAGGATGATAAAAGCTAAGAAAGAGTTTCACATCTGAGCAACAGCAACAACGCTACTGTACCTTCAAAGGGGAAGATGCCACATTGTGAGATGACAGGGTATTGATATGAAAGTGTTGTCTCCTTCCTGGGAGAGATCAGAGGAGGCCTGGTAGATGTGTACTGTTATGTTGCTCTGAGTGATCTGACCAGTGTGGTGGAAGAGACGTGCCATTCACTGGGAAATGTGCCTGTGTCAGTTTTTCCCTGACAGGATCCAGCGGAATACTTCGGAATAAGCATCGGATTCTTTTTCTCTTTTGCTCTCTTTTAAAAAAAAAAGAAATCTTGGCTTGAGTTTGTTCTTAATCACTTTTTGGGGCTATAAATTACTTTTAATTTCTGGAAACTGACATTTCTGGGGAAGATAACACAGTTGATACCAATAATGAAGATTATTAATCTGTTACACACATTTTAGTCTTTACTTTGTGTACAAGACAAATCAAACTCCACGATTATTTGTTAAATCTTTATGATATCTGTTGTACTTGTGCAGGATTGTTCTGCAGGTGTTACAAGCTTGACCGCTAACTTAGTTCTGCCTGTTTCTCTTACAGGCAGACCACTTAATTGCCACCGGTTGGATCGCTTTCTGCTTGCAAAATAAATACATAAAAATGAAATACTCCATCTCCTTTATTTGCCTGATTTTTGTGTGTGTTAAGCCTATATCACATGTGTCGAACTCCAGGCCTCGAGGGCCGGTGTCCTGCAGGTTTTAGATGTGTCCTTGATCCAACACAGCTGATTTAAATGGCTAAATGACCTCCTCAACATGTCTTGAAGTTCTGCAGAGGCCTGGTAATGAACTAATCATTTATTCAGGTGTGTTGACCCAGGGTGAGATCCAAAACCTGCAGGACACCGGCCCTCGAGGCCTGGAGTCCGACACCCCTGGCCTATATTGTACTGAAACTATAGTGCTGTACACACATGCATCGCTACATGTAGAAGAAAAAAGCATGTAAGCACATAAATCAGCCCCACAAGCATGCAAGAGCTTCTGCTTTAGAAACTGAAGTGCTGCTTGTGCTAATTGACTGACTGACTTTTGACAGTTACAGGGCGGAAACCAAGGGAGGAACTGGCCTTTTGATGGTCACTTTAACAGCAACGGCACACACGCAACCTTCCTGACTGACAGCTTCGGTTAACTGAGTTACGCTGAGTTACAAAGTGGCAGAAAAATGACTTTATATTTGTGTTTGCTCAGTTAACTGAAGCTGTCAGTCAAGAGGTGGGGTTGTGTGCATATTAGTTCTTTGAAAGTGATCACTGATAAGAGGGTCAATCCCTCCTTGTCACAGCCCATCCCCACCACCAGGAACTGTCAGATCCACTTTAGCAGCAGTTACCTGTAAAAGCATACAAATCCACAAACTCTCGAACACCTGGTTGCTGCTTAATTCCACACCTGCACCTATTGAATTTGTGCACATACACTGGAATGCCTCAGCAAACAAACCTAAATAAGCAAAAACTTTTACACATGAAAAGCTTTCTAGTTTTAACAGTGTAGTTTTTTGGTTTTGTTCTGTGTTGCAGCATTTAAACGGTTACCTTCAGAAGACTTCACGATAGCAAGGATTCAGAAACTACACGATGTAAATGTAATGCCTTTTGGAAGCCCATTAAAGTTTGGACCAAAGCCACATTTTCAGCACCAAAGAAAGTAAATTAATGAAGTAATTAATACTTTATTTAAATGTGAACTCCCCAAAGTCTCAATATGCTTTACAAGAAGAAAATGAGCCCATAAAACACACCGATATCAATAACATATATTCTAAATTGATGCTAATCTTTGCTTTCCAGGTGCTGGTCACAGCGTGCCTCTAATTTATATGAGTCTGAGTCTTTTTTAGAAGAAAAATTCATGTCTGTCCTCTAAATGTCCCCAAGTAAGGAAATTATAGGACAAAATAGGAAACTTGGCTAAATTAAAGCTCAAAAACAGTGAAAGAGAAATAAAAGCATTTGGCTGTTTGTGTTTATGGATCGTAATTTCTGCATTAATGAGAGTAGATATCAGCTTAGTGATTCTGACAGTCAAAATATTGTCTGTTTGTAAAGTGTGACCTGCTTATGCTCCACAAATGAAAACAAGAGTGTTAATAATAGACTCATATCAGGATGTATCTAAATTATTCTGACAGTCGTCGGGAAATTATGGAATTGGAAAACTGTCCTAAAAAGCAAAGAAAACGCTCAGTGTCTGCTTTGCAGCAAAGGCTGACATATACGTCGGGACGAGTGACGATCTTTTAAATTAGTCACAGCCTGTGAACTTGTGTCAAGCAAAATTCTTGACAACAGGTGAAGTCAAACGCTCCATTCAGACCTCTTTCTGAAGTCTACTTATTACTGTTGACAATAAACAACTGTCATACGCTCCTCTAAACACTTTTCAGCCACATGTAAATGAGTGCAGCGTAAGACTTCATGTAAATATCTTGGTTTAAAAGGTGGCTTAGTTTTAATAACTTTAATTAATATTATTTAATATCATGTAAATGATTTCAGCAATTACTGTAACAGTATCAAAGAGGAACCCTGGCACTAAACACAATGGAATAGAATATAATTAGAATTGAATTCAACTTTATTGTCATTGTCACAGGTACAAGGCAACGAAATGCAGTTTGCATTCATCCAGAAAGTGCTTTAGCCGTGATACAGATATATTACAGAATATAGATCTATTATAGATACAATGTACACAGTATGAAGGTATGTTATGAATATGTACAAGCTATGAACAGGTTATATGTATGGTTATAAATACAAAAAGCTACAGCAGATTATAGATATAGAATTGCGAGTATTAATAAACAGTTTTAAAACTATAATTATTGTATTGTACAGTATGAATACAGCATTTACAGTAGTGCAGTCGAGATCAGTGAGATCCTACAGCGCCTCCCAGAGGGCAGGAGGGTGCATTGTTTGATTCAAGCTGAACTGTGTGCCACAGAAAACCCACAATGTAAATCTGTGCACTTCACCACATTTTTTAAAGCTGTCCAGTGGGCCAGACTGGAGTCTTTGCAGGGCTGATTCTGGACCCCAGGCCTTATGTTTGACACCCCTGATGTAAACCTTTTGTAAATAAACTTTTCTTATTGACAGAACAGTAGAAACAGTAGTCTCAAATATAGATATGCAGTTATAGGAGTGCTACTGTATGACTGCTCTTTCTAATGAAGGTTGAAAACGCTAAAAAGAATAAAAGAAAAGAGAAAAATGAGTAATGAGGTGGGTCTGTCACTCCCAACTCAGTCCTTCATTTAAAGGCACTTGTTAAACACCATTTTCTGATGTGTGTGTTTAATCTTGGGAAGCAGCGTGTTTTAACACAAACTACCATCTTTCCCTCAACCTAAACTAGTAGTTTTTGGTAACCTTTCCAAATAGTTCTCAATGGCTAAACCGTACCAGCAAGTGAAAGGGAAAATACCTACCACACTCAAAAAAGGCTCAGGAGTCACAGGTGCAAACGTGACACGAACCACAGCCTGGTGTTGGTTACACACCAAAGCCAGGAGACACCTTGTACTTTTGTCTCATTGGACGTTCTGGGATGACAATGTGTTAATTTTTACACCTTTTCACAGCACAAGTCTAGAAACACTGGTTGGTGTTTATACCTGTAACTGTAATTGGTTCAAATGACCATGTTTAAGCAAAGCTGAAACAAAATAATTTCAAAGCAACCACGCTTATAAAGATTTCCAGTAGAATGAAGCTCAAATGTGATGGCGGTCATAAAAAAACAACATAAAAAGATGTAAAGCTGTCAAGTACCTCCACTGGAGTTCAGTTGAGTTAATGGCACCTCTTTTGTCTCTGCAATGGGATAACTTTTCCGCCAAATTAAAGCAAACCCTATAGCCAAGTTTCCAGCAGGGCAACAAAGTGGTAACTGAAGTCAATGTCAAGCTCTGAAATGTGTAAGGAGAAAAAGTTAAGCTCAGAGCAAGGCGCTGAGCCCACTGGGATTCTCTCAATTCAAAAGCAACCTGAAGGATGTAATTGAGGCCTACGGACACCATAAGCACAACATGGAAGAGCACCTGTTCCTGGATGGCACCCTGCCATTGCTCGCTGTCTGCCTGCTGTGGAGGCTAGCTACCCACTGATAAGGAATTAGAAAGTCATTAAGGAACACAAATAGCAGGATGGCACAGTCGCAACCAACTCCAGACTAAATTTGTGTCTTCATTTGCAGACTTATGAGCGTGGGGGAAAAAGACTTTTTTCTCAATTCATTATTGATCATATTTACATTTGAAATTCAAATTGTCTCATCAGCGTTGGGCTTTTTATTAAATCTCACTTTCAGATCATTACCAAATTGCTAAAAAAAAAAAAAGATTTTTAAAAAAAGGAAAAAAGTTCTAATTAAATTCAATATTTGTTTTTCTTGTTTTTTGAAAGGTCACCGTGAAACATGAAGCACAGAACTGAAAAATGCTACACTGTTTCTTTTTGGTCATCCATCTGCAAGATTTTTAGTGCAAAAAAATCTTCTTTGAAAGCTATTCAAGCTTCCTACTCCAGGGTCTTTTATGAAACCCACCAGGGCGTGAGCACTCTGCAGAGTAGTTTGGTTTTCTAGAAATTTAATGACAAACCAAAATATTGGATAAATGGGGCGATCGTGGGTCAAGAGTTGGCAGTTCGTCTTGTAATCGGAAGGTTTTGGTTCGAGCCCCGGCTCGGACAGTCTCGGTCGTTGTGTCCTTGGGCAAGACACTTCACCTGCCTACTGGTGATGGCCAGAGGGGCCGATGGTGCGATATGGCAGCCTCGCCTCTGTCAGTCTGCCCCAGGGCAGCTGTGGCTACAACTGTAGCTGCCTTCACCAGTGTGTGAATGTGAGAGTGAATGAATAGTGGAATTGTAAAGTGCTTTGAGGGGTCCCGAAAAGCGCTATATAAATGCAATCCATTATTATTATTATTATTATTATTATTATTATTATTATAAACTGAAAATTTGAACAGGTGTTACCATGTCTGGACATTTTCACCTGGAGGTTGGGCCTCTTTTATGATTTGCCTGGAGATAGATGGGCTGTGCGTGACAGAAAAGTGGTAAAAGTTAGCTCTTGTCAGTTATAGCCTCTGGACAAGCTGTTAAAAATGCGACACAGTTACACAAAACTATGTAAATATCCAACGGCTACTATAAGGTTTTCCCCTGGCCCTGCATTTCTTGAGTCTTTGAACTTTAGCTGATTACCATCTGTTAACACAAACGCAGTCTCATGTCACTTTGTCAAAATATATCCAGTATTGAGTCTATTGTTCTTTCTGTTTATGGACACAAAGCTTCCCCGTTTTTGGATTGTGCGGATGTGTGTGAGCACATACACACAAATATTCCCTGAGAGCATTAATAAGTGAGAAAATCATGATATTGAAAATTCTTATTCAATTCTACAAAACAGTAGTATTGTCAGCTCCTTGCTGTTTCACAGCACTACAAAAACAGCATGAGCTGGCTCATCGCTCATGTTAACATACACTTAAGAGACTTTATGTTCAAATCCCACAGATAGCTGATGGCATTTATTTATTTATATGACTTTTAGCTTTAAATTTCAGTGTCTTCATTCACTGTTTACCAACTTTATTACCCTGGACTGATAAATGTCATGGGGGCAAACAAGTTAATTGCTGCCCATTTACATGATCAAACAGACTGCCTTACTAGTTCAGGTTTTTCTCACGCCGTGTCCTCTGGGGCCGAGAATAAAGTCAATTCAGAAGGGACAGAAACTGCCCTTTCTGGATTAACCACACGAGTGTTTAGTACAAAAAGCTGGTCTTCATGGGAGCATCTGTCCAGAAAAACATCGATCAAACCAACAAAAACAGTTAACTAACTCATTTCTAATAACTGACATGTTTGGATTTTGTTAAAGCCTCGAGCTAAGGGTGTGGTCTAATTTTGTGCTTTATTAGCATTAGCTGATGACTCATCATTTTATGTGCTTACCTATGTACGGTCACTTCTGTCTCTAAAAAGCTCAACATGGCGGTGGGAAAATAATAATAATAATAAAATAAAGAAACCAAGTGACCAAGTTGAGAGCGTCTTTTTATACAGGCTATGGTTTTCTTATGCTTCTTTAACTTTCAATTTAATGACACTTCAAAGACTTTGACTGTAGTCTTTTTTAAACTGTTGTCTCTCTCTCTCTATATATATATGGTGTACGTATTATTATTTGGGCGATCGTGGCTCAAGAGTTGGGAGTTCGCCGCGAAATCTGCGGAAATGAGCCTGTTAACATAACACACGTGCACATGCACACTTACACAGAGGTTAAGAAAAGATTACATTACAAAAAGATTATTATGGGGCGATCGTGGCTCAAGAGTTGGGAGTTCGCCTTGTAATCAGAAGGTTGCCGGTTCGATCCCCGGCTTGGAAGGTCTTGGTCGTTGTGTCCTTGGGCAAGACACTTCACCCGTTGCCTACTGGTGGTGGTCAGAGGGCCCGGTGGCGCCAGTGTCCGGCAGCCTCGCCTCTGTCAGTGCACCCCAGGGTGGCTGTGGCTACAATGTAGCTTGCCATCACCAGTGTGTGAATGGGTGGATGACTGGATATGTAAAGCGCTTTGGGGTCCTTAGGGACTAGTAAAGCGCTATATAAATACAGGCCATTTACCATTTTACCATATATTCAAGCAGAATTACCATTCGATATAATATTAATAAAATACTGTATGTCTACTGTTTCATTTAAAATTTTAAACTCAATTTAAAGGTGAATACTTTAATGCCAGAAATTAAATGCAGTTATAAATGTTTCATTGCACGAGGCATGAGAGAGCCTCATACACCTCATTTAACATATTTGGTGCTCCAGCACGCAGCTGTTTAGTTCTCATGAACCTTTTAAATAAAAATAAAAATACTGCAGTTTGCGTGGTTAAAGTTTTTATAAAAAACTCTGTATCCTGACTGGCTATTAGCAAAAAGGTGCTGGAAACATGAAGACAAACGCGTGCTAATCCTGCTCTAGGTGTGCTGGATGTGGAAACCCTGGAGGCAAAACTTCTGAGGGGCCAATTTTTTGCCTTTACAACTTGACATTTTATTTGTAAGTAACCAAAATAACATTTAAAAAATGAAAGACTTAGAGCATAGTTTCGTGAAAAAAAAGAGAACTTTGAGAGTCTCTGTGTGTAAAATTGAGCTGTACATCGGACGAGTCAGAGAGAATTTATGTCTGACCTTTGCATGGAGACAGCTGCATGTGCAGACTTGACTGCAACCATCAGTTAAGTCTGCATGTGTAGCTTTAAAGCCGGGGCTTTAAGCTTCACTGTTTTGGCTACGCGGTAGCTCGAATTGACCACATGTCCAGTAACTTCAGCAGACTGTGTCTGATGACTACGAGATGAATGTCTGTTTCACTGAGGTCCTCAAATGCGTCAAGTGCACTAAAGCCCATTTCAGGCTGCGCTGCTTGAGAGGTCAAGGCATATGGGAATCTGACAGATATCATGAACATGGCAATAACTCCTATCTTTTGCACTTAAATTCTGGAGCCATAATGCATTGTACTTTGAGAGTTACCCCAAGGCTCACTAGCCGTGTGAGTCATTGACACACCAGTGACTCTGACTGCACAGTCAATTACCCATCTACCTTTCATGGGACAGGAGTGGAAGACAGGGAATGAGTTCATCCATGCATTCAACCTACAGCAGCCATGCCTATACCAGAGGTGAAACCCATATGCAGACTGAAGAGACAAGAGGATATTGGGTTAGTTTTTTTTTTTTTCTAAGTGGAGAATAAAGGTTAATAACAGTCCTTTCCTGTGTCATATTTGACATGACCAGTCATCGCAGTAATTACAATCATTACACTCCAAAGGATGTCTAGTTATCCCTCTTAAACACAGGCCGCACAAAGGAAATCAATTATTCAATCAGAGCACTCCCATTCATCCCTGCCTGAGTTCACTTAATTTTGGGCCTGGGTGAATCTGCCGCAAATAAACCCCACGACCAGAGAAGAAAAGACGAACAGGCCCCTAATTTGTACCCTTTCAGACGGTCAATCACTTTTCAAAGGAATGCAAGCTTATTCTGACAATCAGGCCGACGTGAATGGGAATGGGTTTCATCTGCTACTTTACATAAGTTATCTGGTGATAAAGAGGGCAGAAGAAGAGAGGGAGGGGTGAGCTTTCTGTCTACAAGTGCAGCCTGTGGCCCCCTCCGCTTTTGCTCTCAGCCCCCTCTCTCTTTTCTCTCATCCCCCTTTCACCTCATCTCTCACCCATCCTCCGCTCCTCATCTTGCCCGTGCCCACTAGGATTGGCAGCATGTAATTTAAGAGCATGGGCACAAAGACCAAATGCCAAGCCCATAATGGAAGCTGGATGTGTTCTGATTTAAATGGGCTTCTCTGCACAGGGCCCAGGGCCTGTAATTAAGATCACTGGGACAAAGGCGAGGAGACAGTTTCACAATGCAGTCGGGACCTGGTTGAAGACGAGGGAGTGAAAATATCAGCTCCTTGCACCAAAAATGGAAAAGAAGTTTTTTTTTTTGGTTTTTTTTTAATGGACACTTGAGTAGTTAGAAGAGGAGAAGGAAGTTAAAGTTAAAGTTATAGGCGCTGTCTATTTGTTAGTACTTTGTTGCGATGATCTGATAAAGGTACTCGTGCCGGTGCTGTCCATTCATTAAAATGACAACTTGGACACGCACTCGGCTAACTTTCAAGGATCCGCCACAGTACATGCATCTCTTTGATTGCTTATGGAGCATGTCACGTTGCAAAGAGCAGCTTAACTTCATAGAGAATTCCTATTACCAAGCACTGGCTCCATCAGCATTCCTGTAGGGGTATTTGATCAATCTGAATGATGAAAAGACTACGAGAGGCCTTCATATCCGGATGGAGGGTTGGAAGTCTCGTCCTCCATAGCCATACACCCTCCATCACTCTCTCCTGAGCGTTTTTTTGTTCCCGAGGACACACTCTAGCTCCTGGTGCTCTGGGTGGTTGTGTGTTCAGACCTTTTTCCGTTTAATTAGATTTGTTAAAACAATTTTTGGAGTGCTTTATTCGGTAAAAGCTCTCAGGGGTTAATATCCGCAGAACACTTCTGTTCAGCTTCTTTTCACCAATGGAGCATAAATTATTTAAATTATTCAGAATTGTGCGACCTTTTATCTCACCCCCTTTGAAGGCAGCAAATTAAAAATGCAAATGGGCTAACTAATTAATATGCAAATGCATTCATTCCCAGTTAACAATTAGCAATTAAACCTGCAGTGTCTAGAAAGAGCACTGACAAAATTAGCAACTTATTTTTTCATTTGAAAAATAGTCAGTTCGAAAAAAAAAAAAAATTGATTGACGAAATGACTTTTACTGACAACCACCTGCCTCGATATAAACAAAATTAATAGGATGTCATGTTGGAGACACAGAAATCTGAGTAGAGTCATGTCACAAACAACCAAAATGTGTGTCATTTTCTTTTTTTTTCATAGTTTGCTTCCAAGTCTTGTATATTTCATAGCTCGTTCAGCATTAATTGAAACATTAGAGGGATTCTGTGCATGTGTGAGGAGTTTCTATAAGGGCACTGAGACCCGCCACATTGCATAACACAAATTACTGCAGGTCCTACTTTTTAATAGCTTCAGTCCAGAGCAAAGAGAGACCAACAGGAAACCATAAAACAGCAAAAGCTGTCAAACAGCTTCCCATTTCCTTCAGCATGCTCTTACGCTATCTTACACTTCACACTATCTTCTGTGTTACACTTTATGATAGCTAATGTTACAAACTCGACATCAATCATGCATGCCAAGCCCCGACCGTCTCTCCAGTGTCTGAATTTAACCACATCCAGATCCTTTGATGTGATAGCAGGAAGGTGCGGGGGCCGGGAGGCGTGAACTGCACCTCCTGTAAAGGTTATCTGTGATACACAGACCCGGGGGCACCTGCCTCATGCAGAGTATGCGCACATTTCGGCGGCGAACATACAAAGTGATGTATGTGTGCAGATCACTGTCAGCTGTGGAGCTCTGACAATAGAGGTCAGTCAGCCAGTCAATCAGGAACAGAGAAAAATGATTTGTCCTTTTCTCTCTCTCTCTCTCGCTCTCTCCACGAGACCTTCTTAAGCTTATATCCTAATAATTACTGTCAGTGTTCAACTTGATCTCTTGTCAGCCGGCAACTTCTGCCAGAGGGCTCAGCAGCACGATCATCACCTTTCGACAAACGCTCAGCGATTGCCGAGCCTTTAAACGCGATTCTTGTGTTTCATTAACTTGCATTAAGTGCCCACGTCCCCTGATACTTGAGCGCTATATTGCCAAAGAAGGTTCATATTTTATTTATTGCGGTTTAATATTGTTTTTGAATATTTGCGCTGCCTTTTGGCCTGCCTCGCAGTCACATTATGTTCCTTAATTTCTCTTTGGAATTGACTTTCTGTTGCTCGGAGTGACGTGTGATTAAAAACATTTTCTCGCATAAAAATGTAAAACGAACATGAAGTTAGTCTCCACGCTGCAGCTGTTTGCTACAATATCTTTAGATTACGCCCACGTCTTTATTTAAAGCACTTTTTAATTGGGCTGTTTTTTGTTTTTTTTTGTTTATGTTGCACAAACTAGACTCAGCCACTTAAGAGCAACTCACCTTGCTGACCGTTTATGCCGATGACAACCTCTAATTCGCTTGCTGGTTTTCATATACATGCTGGTAATATACTAGCAACTGCGTAATTACTGCACTCGACACAAGACACTCCACATGCATCTCTTTATCCACTCATTCGTGGAATAAATAGAACTAAAACACAAGAAATGCAGCAAAGAGCCTCTTTCAAGCAAATAGGCTGGGGGTGGGGTAGATAATTAATTCTGAGATTAATGTACTGTAGCAGTGGTGTGTTATTAAAACGCTATTTTTAAATTACAGCTCAGAAAGCACCCCCTTGGGATTAAGAGTGTTAGCCACTGATCTCTGCTTAAGTTATGGATGGAAAAGGAGGGGTGGTCTATTTTACATGCTCAGGTCTCATCTTATGGCTCATGCTGTGGGCTGACACGGAAAATCTTTTTGGTGTTTGTTCGCCTCAGTGACTCACTGAAAAGCCTCTAGTCCCTTTATCAATGGAGTCAGAACTTGTGCTTTTCAATAAGTCTAAGTGTTTGATAGGCGAGGGCCACTGCTGGCTTACAAGTGACATTTGATTAATGGATCTCGCTGTGCCCATTGTAAAACACTTGTTTGCCGAGCAGGGGAATGTTGGGAGGTTGTTGTAAGATAGAGGACAGATCTTGTGGTAATATGGCGCTTAATAGAAACCAAACTCAGTACATGACCTATACAGATCAAAGGACAACAGCAGCCAAATGTAGACTTTTAAGGCCTTTTTTCCCTTACAGTTCATTATAAAAGCTCCTTATACTGATATTATTGAGATCTATGGCAATGTCACTCTAAAGAGGTTTAATTAGCCAAAGAGGAAGCTAATTTAAAAATGATATGTTGTAACTGTGGCTTAGATAAGCTTAACTAGTTTATTTTGGAACTGTGCTCTCATGAAATATATATCAAATTGAAATGGAAATCATGTGTCAATATTATCAAGAAGGTTTGCAAAGAGTTTGTTTACTGCAGTTTATCTTTCCCTTTATCTTGCTTGGGAGTAAGGGGCTTAGCTAAAACTGCTAAATTACACATTTATATCACTGATGTGTTGTGGCTAAAATACCTTTTAATACGAGTAGTATTTGCAGTATTCATCTAGTTCTGTTTAGATCATCACAACTGAGGAAAGCAAATGATTATCATTACTATGCTCACCATTTAGGTGCTAACATTGCTGTTGTGTGGTGCTGAGCCGGTAGCATTCAGTTTCTTTATCTGTTTTTTAAAAAGTCCTTGTATTTGCTTTACAGTTCGAACCATCAGGGCAATTTTAAAAAGAATGATGGCGAGGCTCCACAAAGTGTACAGCCTTTTCACAAAGCGCATACTCATGTAATCCGCTGATAATGTGAAAATGTTAAAGCTGCTTTAAAAACCTCTGCGTTTTTCTGTGTCCTTGTGTCTGTTTGTAATTTGCCTCTAATGTGCCAGTCACAGCTCTTGTTTTGTGCACCGGTGCTGTGTTCCTCATTTTTGTTGTTGTCTTTTTTAATAGACACAAGTCCTGAAGATTATACAGCTGTCCTTTTGTTAAATGATGTTAATGCATTAAATAACAATTTGTAGCACATTGCTGTGATAAAAAAAATTGTTACAATGTTACAATTACAATGTGATGTAGTTAAGGTGTGATACGGATGTCCTCCAATTATCTGAATGGCAGGCTGATAAAAAGGGAAATAAAAAGATTTAACACATATATAACACATATATATATATATATACATACATGCATATATATATATACATACATATATATATATACATACATATATATATATACACATACATATATATATATATAAAAACACCCAGCACGCCCCTGCGGGCGGTTTATCCTTCAAGCTCGGGTCCTCTACCAGAGGCCTGGGAGCTTGAGGGTCCTGCGCAGTATCTTGGCTGTTCCCAGGACTGCGCTCTTCTGGACAGAGATCTCCGATGTTATTCCCGGGATCTGCTAGAGCCACTCGCCTAGCTTGGGAGTCACCCATCCTATTCATGTAGCCCCTTCCGCCGGGGTTACTTGCATAGTAGCATTCCAACAACGCCCTGTTTTCGTCTCTTGCCCACCGATGCCTTCTTGTTCCAGTAGCCCACTTCTCGTCAGGGTGCCCTGGTTCCTCAACACCTGACGCGGACCTTGTTGATCCAGGCGACGTCCGAGCCGGCATGCCTTCATATTTATCTGTCTCGCTCATGTCTGTGGTAGGCTCGCTTAGCATAGGGGGTCTAGCCTTAGGACCCTTACTGGATACAGACGCCCCAGGCAGGAATCGAACTTGCGATCCTCTGTTCCAAAGTCGTGTAGTCTAACCACTACCCAGCAGTAATATATATATATATTAGGGGTGCAACGATACAACAAAATTCACGGTTCGGTTCGGTTCGATACTTTGGTGTCACGGTTCGATATTTTTTCGATACAAAAAAAATGTTCATGCCTTTTTATTAATTTGTCATTTATTAAATTTTCACGGCACATTCTGCACCACATCTCTGTGCGTTCATCATTTGTTTGAAGCCAGCTCACCTCCTGCAACCACTTTTCCGAGAATACGTGCTTCTTTTGTGGTTCGGACTCCTTCTGACATTTCTTTGGAGGTGGAGGAACATCACAGTAATTGCTTAAAGGAGCTTCTTCGACATCTTTAAGAGTTCTAAACAAATGTCTGTCCTCTTCCTTAAAATCTTATGTACGCAAACACGTGTTGCAACTTCTTATCTTGTGCGGGTTTTTATTTTGACAGCGAATGCGCACCTGCGGACCACTTATGTGCAGCCCTGGTTATTTAGCTCGTCATATTGCAGCCACAGAAATTCTTTTGTCCATGAAACCATAAAGCTGCACTTTCTTTTTGCCTTATAGTCTGATTTGTCATAACCTTTCCGTTTTGTCACTTCTTCACCCTGACCTGTCTTATTTGGCTCAGCAGAACTAAAATATATATCCTGCTGCTTTTACACACGCACTCACATAACGCTCAGCGATTCTCTGCGCGATCAACCTCTCACATGTTTAAGCTGCAGGAGATTTCACTTGTCATGTTTGCATAGTAAGCTAACGATTGATAAGACGATGTCAGAGGAATTGGTGCGCAAATTATCATCACTCACCAATCAGTGCTGTCGCTTTCTATACACAGTTCACGCGATTGCAAAGTGAAAGCAAAAAACAAGCGCAAATTCAAACGCGATTTCAGTATGTCACATATTGACAGTGGCCGATGCCAATGACATAATTACCCAGCTACATTTCCGAAAGAATGCAAAAGCATTGACATATATTTTTCCTTCCTACGATAGGCCGACGGGCAGGGCAGAGATAGATTTTGGTAGCCCGACTGGAAAAAAGCCCCAGGACGTCGGGCTAGCGATTTTGCGAGCCCTGTATCTGATTGAGGAATCACTCATCTTTGGAAAAGAGAGTTTATTATGGAGAAATGTCTCTTTCCAAAATAAAAGCTATACTATACGCTTCTTCTGGGCTATATTCTCAGCAGCATATTAAACATATCAGGTCCCCATAAGGAGAATCATGTGCTAACGGCTGTCTAAATGACTGGGGTAAAGTTTGTAGCATGCATGCTTGTTTTTGTCTGCTTCCACTTGTCTTTGCACTAGGATGATGTCAGAGTAAATGTGCAGTCATATTGGTTGTGTTCCCACTAGTGCTGTCAGCGTTAATCTGAAATGACGTTAAGGTCACAACACGGCAAATCTCCGTTAACGAGCTACCGCGGATCGCCTCATGAGTGGGGCTGGAAGACGTCAACACATTAACGAGCTAACTGCGCTAACACACTAGTTCCCACCAATTAAGCATTGCTGGCACATCCAACATACTGTTTTACTTTTGTCCATGACGTGCTTACCTTCAGGGTCATACGTCACATGAAAACCAAAATAGTTCCAGACGCCAGATCTGAATGAGGGTGGGGGAGGTTCAATTTGCCATGTTGCAACGAGCTTAACTTCTGTCTAGCTAGCTTGCCCTGCGCTCAGTGAATCTGTGTTCGACTACTCCGCCTAGGCTGCACTGTCGAGCGCAGATCCACTGAGCGCTCAACACAGACAGCATCGTCAGAAGGAAAGTTGATAAAATAAATTAAAAATGTTGTATTGTTCGATACATATGCGTACCGAACCGAAAGCACTGTATCGAACGGTTCGATATCGATACGAGTATCGTTGCACCCCTAATATATATATATATATATATATATACACACACACACACACACATACACACACACACTTATCCTACTTGTGTGCAGGGAAGAGGACAATGGTGCCGCAGTGTACTACTTAGGAAGAGTGGTGATATGGATATTACTGTTTTCAACAGCACAGTGGTAAATTGGAAACTGTATCCAGGTCAGAAACAACTGCTTGGATCCAAAAACGTAACATGTAGCGTTAAAAACTACTTATTAAGTAGAGTAATTCATTACTTTAAAAACGTAATCAGTAATGTGTAATATCCTGGCTTGTGTGGTGAAAATCAGACTCAAGCTTGTGATTTTTGGTGCCTAATAATTCCAACCACACAGTAACATATTCATGACTAACACAGCATTGTTCAATTTTGGTGTATTCTTCCTGCTTCGCAGTGACATTTGTTTCTGCTGATTGTGCACTCACTGAGTGACCCTCAGCATGTACATTAATTAAAGAAGACGTTAACCCTTACTCAGCTGCGTTTACGAGCCTAACAACACATCTACACCTAGTGCTGAGATGCAACTAAAAATCCATCTTCCTCTTTCCCAAAGGCACAACTTGGTTGTTTTAAAATTGATATATGCTGTGTTTCCAAAATGCAAGTGTTGAAATTAGTTAACCTTTACAAGAAGTTCCCATTCGTCATAATACAGGAAAACACCTTACAGGAGAAACGCAGTTTAACAAAATAAATGTCAGCTCACCACTGAAAACTGCTTCAGACTGACAATTAAAATAACAACAACAGGTAGAAAGATGCATGGCAGGTTGACCTGAGTCCTTTACTATGAATTGGGCTTTGAGAAGTCTTACTGGCATACTTTGCCATGTTAACTTGTGCTTATGCAGATCTAAGCTGCTCTGGAGCAGGTTATGTTAGCGATTAGAGCTCGGCAGATATGAAATCACTTCCTACTGACCAGTCGGTTCTTTGGAAAATTGCATCTACATTCCTGAAAGATCCCTGGGACCTCTAAAGGATGGTAAGATAGTAAAAGGGGAGAGAGTAAATTGTTTGCCTTTTCATGATGATAATCTGTAGTAATTATAGAATTTTTGATGCAAGTTTATTCTTTGATTATTCCTTGAAGCTTTTACAGTTTTATTATTGTATACATTATCCTAAACTGTTTATATTTTTCGCTCAGATCTTTAAACGCCACCAGGGCTGCAGCTGAAAGAGTGAAAGCTAAAACTGCCCAGTGCACATCTAAACATTAATTTAATGGAATAACGTAACACAGATTCTCTTGTTTCCCTGTTACAACAGAGCTGTAATATTCTGTATGTATGTAAACTCACACAGCATTTTTGTTGGCTTTGCTTCCTGACTTCAAATAGGCTAAACTTTATTAATATACAAGCTCTTATCCAGTGTGCATACCTATTCTAATTCTATGCTACTGTACATTTCCTAAAACAAACTCTCACACTGCAGATTTGTTTGGTTATTTTTATCCTTTAATATCTGCTTAATTGGTTACATTTTAGTAAAACTATACTTTTATCTTCCCTTTTAAACCAGTCACTGCGCTGGCAGTAAACTCCTTGTTCGTGATTGGCCACTTGCTGCTGACACCATCCTTTTCATGTGAACGTGATTTTAGCTAGACGGTGAAACTCTGGATTAATGTATTGAGGCGATATCTACCTTTGTGTCACTTTAGCCTGATTGCCAGTGCTAGGGTAAGTGAATGCAGATAACGGAAATATATCCTGGGTATGTTGACCTTGCTTCATACAGAATCTGGAGCTATTGTTGTCTTGGCTCTTAGTGTAGACTGTTTTCCTCAGCCTGGAGCCAATCATCTGAAAGCCACGAAATGCCCCACTAGGGACACAAATAGCCTGGTCAGGCACCTCTACATCTCAGTTAGCAAACACACTCATTTATATCTACGACACGTCATGCAGATATTTTTAATAACTGGAAAGAAACTGACCAGAAAAACACACTTACAAAATGAAAGCAGTCTTGGCAACCAAGGTGGCAAACTACAAACAGTTAGCCTAACTAGAGTAAGCCTCCAAAAGCTACCTGGTAGTTTTTTTTTTTAATTTTATTTGACCGTTATTTGTGTTGAAAGTGAATGCAGTCCACTTTCAACACATGTGGAGTCTGATTTTGCTTTTTGTAGAATACCTATTTCCTCAAGCTAGCTAGCTTGCTAACTATTGACAAAATACAACCTCACTCAGCTTAATATAGTAAATGTTTGTGTTCATGGGTGGATGACTGAATTGTTAGAAAATGGAGAAAAGATTATTGGAATAACTCTGAGCACAAGATGTTCCAAAGTAACACGTGACTGTAATTACGTTACATTTTTCAATAACGCTGTAATCTAATGAGTTACTGCACTAAATTCCGCAATCACATTACAGTCAAGATTAGGTTGTTACATGTGTTGCAAAAGTTCTTCTGTTTTCTGCACGCCGGTTGGATGAAAGAAGAAAGACAAATCAGCTGATTCTTCTGTGGGTAAGCGGACAATGGATGGAGCGGTCTACAACTTTCGAGGGGAGGAGACATGGACATTACTGTTATTCTTACTGCACTAAAGGACAAGAGCGCAAAATGCATTAAGGGCAGAAACAGCTGCATGGTTTTGCTAACACGACAGCATCTCTTTGTAAGGCTACGTCCACACATACCCGGGTATTTTTGAAAACTGAGATTTTTCTATGCGTTTGCACCTAAAGTCCACACGTAAACGGCGTTTTCAGTCACTGAAAACGGAGATTTCTAAAAACGCCTGCCAGGGTGGATATTTTCAAAAACTCCGTTTTTGCATTTATGTGTGGATGAGAAAAACAGAGAAAACACAGCGTCAAAGGTGTGCGCCACGTTATTGTTTCGGTGAAATCAATTTCTACAATACTGCTACTGTTAAGTACTCTCAGCAGTGTTTAAATGCTTACATATACACACAGTCACTGTCCCTCCACACATACCACTCGGTTCTGCTTCTATGCCCCAGCTTTGTTTACTATTTCCCACCGAGGCTTCTAGACTTCTGATTGGCCAACATTTCTACACGGTTAGGAATATAGCGCCACCTGCTGCTTTGGCATGTTCCTAGCATCGTTTTCCTTCATTTCTGCGTTTACGTGTGGACGGGATTATTTTTTAAAACAAAAACGGAAAATCTCCGTTTTCAAAAATACCCGTGTACGTGTGGACGTAGCCTAAGTGTCTGCACAGAGAGCATGCTAAGCTAGCAATGAATGTAGCATGACGCTAACAAAGAATGCAGAGTGATGTTAAAGCTGAGTGTATGCTGACCCCAGCCCAGCTGCCAGAGCTTGGCTGTAATGAATAATCAGGCTAGTCTCCATTTCTACTTGTACCTATTTCTGCAGTAGAGACACTGTGGCTCTGAAGTCTCTTTTTGCTGATTTTCAGTTTTGCTTTGTTTAAGTGTGTAAGTAATAGGTGACTCCTCTCAGTAGGAATACCTCTCTCCTGAGTTATGAAGTGCTTAATTCACACAAATATGTAAAAAAACAAAAAACAAACAAACCCACAAGCAAACAGAAAAGACAGTGGTGTGGCCATCTGCATGAGATGACCGCTACATGGTAGAGTTGATATTGGTGTCTGCATGTGTATGTCCCTGTGTTTGCGTGTGTGTGCGTGCATGTGTAATGTTCTGTTTTTAACATTGGCAGTGAGTGCTTTGCACCTGTGGCTGCTGGCAGACCATCCGGTGTGTTGCAGCTCCGGAGGGACCTTGAAGCCCATCGCAGTGGGAGAGAGGAGTCTGTCCTGCTAACCGTAATTAGCACAGGCCTGTTGATTCACTGATAATGAGAGGGAGTTCATTAGCGCCACGCTAATTGCTGCCTACTTCACCACTGCCGCCACCACCGCAGCCATGCCAGCCCCCCCAAACCTCTTGCACTCAAAAAAGTTTGCCCGTCTATCACATTAGTAATGAGGAAAAAAAGGAAAAAACATAAAAATCTGTAACTTTTTCAGGACATTAAAGTGGAAGCAGATGGAATACGGCCTTTGAATTAGTTTTGACTTATTTTTGTACATATGTGATGAAGTAGAGCAAAACCTATTTAGAGGTTTTTTGCTTGTGAAATTTCACTGCGATAAGCATTCGTAGTGTTCTCCGGAGGCACAGATGCACGTAGACAGGACGGTTCTGTCCAAGGACACGATGGCGGTTCAGAAGCTAATTGCCAGAGCAAGCAAACAAGAAAGAGCACAGGTTGCTGACTCAGCTTAAAGACGACTTCAGCTGTACCTGCATTATATAACAACTGTGTCACAGGCATACTTTAGTCCAGTTTTACTTACAAGCTGCATTTACCAGGGACAACTGCACATTTTCAAAGAATTATGTTCACTCTGAATAAATAAATCAGAAAATCCAAAGCAATGACGATGAATGTATCCTTACAACCAACACTGATGTAATTCAGGTAAATAAATCAAGCGGAGCGTCTTTGATAATGTTAGCTAAGATTTAAAATGAATCCCTTTGATAGTGGATATATTATATCTCGTGATCATAAAGAAGATTTAAGTCAAACATACATGTGGTACTTTTAAAGCCTGCAAATGAAAAATTAACACACATTATATGGCTTTTGTGTTGTTAACATGTTTAATGTTTTTTATTTTCTTCTATTTAATCTCAAAAAGCTCCTAAAACAGTCAGTGATCACTGTTGACCTCCCTCGGCTTTTATTACCGCTAATCATTTATTTAAGCTCAGTTTTTAAAACCTTAGCATGTAGCTACAGCCCATGCAGCAGTATATGAATGACTAACCTCGTATTGTGGATGGATTATCTCAGTTGTTCTCCTGGCTGAAGTTTGGTGCGTTTACAGCATCCTGCCATGCGATTACATTTGTTCATGACCACCGAGAACACTCACGTTAACTTTTATCGAGTGGAAAAAAAGTTAGCTTGTTTATATTATGCTAACATAGCTGTGTCGCTAGCGGTCACGTAGCACATCATTATATACCAGCTAGCCAAACTTCAGTAACCCTACAAACGTCACTGCTGTTTAGTTTTCTGTCTTCATTTATGTTGGAAGTGATAACAGAGCTGTACGTTTTAATTTGTTTCCAAAACCCCGCAGTCAGGACATGCTATATTGTATTTAGATAGAAGCTAGCGAGCTAACTTCCTGCTAACTTCTAACTCCATTAAATGTCATAAATTCATTCAGTTTTCATGGATGCCTGGATGTTAAACTCAGTTGTTACACCTGGTAGAGCAGAACGCTGATAATTTTATTAAAGATGAAAGACTTTAGACAGTGTTTTAACTCTCAGTAATGCCACAGTGATCATTTGATATATGGACCTGCAGCAGAGTTTAGGCCCAGACACGGCTAGTGACGTCAGACTGAACGATCGGATTGACCTTTGGTCCATTTTTGCAGGTGTGTGCTAATAGCTCCTCGTTCCCTAAATGATGTCACTAAAATATGTTAGCCTAGTACAGTATAACAGAAAGCTTATTTGCAATGAATAAATCTCTAAATTTGCCTTTAACCACATTAATTTGAATATCTGTAAGTGCCAAAATATATGTAGTACTGTCGTATGATTCCTGTCAACCGTAACACTTGAGCTGTTCACGGTAACTGTTGCTGTTAAGACAATTGTTTTGTTCTGTGATCTTTCATTTGCCTGCCATTTGCATCTGATATTGCCGTAAGCCGTCTATGCATGGCCCCAGCTGAGCTTCAAAACATCTGTTTCGTCCCGTAAAGCAGCCTAGTGTATGTAATCAAGCAGTTTTCTGACAAAAGCTGTTGGCACACATTGTAAAACACCAGTCTTGAGGCTGATAAGGCTGTCTGTTTTCCAGATCTGGAGTCACGCTCTGTGATTTTTCAGTCTTATCAGTGGAACCAAACCGAGTCGTGAAAAAACACAGGTTAAATTCATTTCATGATCTCATGAACGTACCAGTACTGAACTTATCATTTAATTGTTTTTGGTCTTTTTAGACTCACAGCTTTGGGGTATACAAAGTGAAGTGAGGGGCATTAACCTCATTCTGTGATCTTAGTCAGCGCTTTTCTGAAAACTTTCTGGATTTCTGCTAGTTTAAGTTTATACTCACAAAGTCTTCATTTTTTAAATTATGCTCATTAAAATCACGAAGGCAATTTTCTAGAGTTGTTAGTGAACCAATGCAGTGTCCTTGGTTTCGCAGTCAGATCCACACTTTGTTTGGCATGTTCAAAACACGAGGACACCGATGGCAAAATTAAGGCTTTTCACCAAGACTTCACCTACCCTACCACATAATGATGGATAGGTCCGTCTTTTATATGTTGGAAGTTAACATGCTAATGTAGCATTAAAGGGAGCAGCAGGCCTTATCTATCCCAATTGCAAGGGCTTCATGTGACTGCGCTCTGAATATCCAATCATATTCAAAATGGCTTTTTGTAATTGTAAACTTGGGTGTTTTTGCAAAGATGGATACTCTTCCCTCAAAACTTCTCTCCTAATTGTGACGCTTTAATCTCTGAAGCCGTCTGCAGCGTACGGTCCCCTGAGAATACTTTGCATTCGACCGCGGGTAATGTCAGAATAGATGGATGCAGCTATGGATGGAGGATGGAGGGATGACTAACCAGTCCGAAAGTGCCATGGCAATATCCGTCAGTGTTGTGTATTTCTACATAACAAGTGTCCATCCACGAGGCAATCTCACCTCGAGAGAGTGATCTGTCTCTCCTCTCCTCTCACTAAGAGGCTGAGGCTTTATCAGTGAGGCCATGATGAATTCTCAGCAGACACCCACTCCGTATGGGCCCTGAGTGAGCATGCATTTAAATGAACCCTCTCTTCCTCTGCCTCGTACTACACAAGAATTTCTAAACTCTATCTTGTCAAGCACTACATCAAACACAATAACAACAACCGTCCTAGCCCACCTTCATCCCCTCCCCTCCATTTTCTACTTCCTTCTTTAAGTCATTTTCTTCTCTGACATTTTTCTTTCTTGGTCCACATCACCAAAGACTCCTTTCATCTGTTTTTCATGATGGACTCATTTACATTTTTTTAAAGCGCTTTTACGTCATATCCGAGTTTGTTGCTTCTCTCAATCAAACCACAAAGAGTCGGAAGCCATCACTCTTAACCACCTCGTTTCTTGTCTTCTTTTTTCCCCCCTCCCCAGGTTTCGAACCGTAAGGTGAGAGAGGTAGCGTACTGGTGATCAGAGCATCAAAGCTGCCAGTCAGCCCCAAGGCTGGCGCATCATTCTCGGGGTGAATTACAGCACTACGAGAGCCCTTTTGTCCACGGCCACTGCTGTTACAGGCACAGCACGTCAATCGGCAGCCTAATTACTACGAAGGCGCCCCGCTCTCACCTGGTCCTGCGTTTCAAACATTCAGATTAAAGCAGCGTCGGTTAAGTTTTGGCAGGACTTTCCTTGAAACAGGAATTTCAGTGGATTACAGTGGAATAGAGACATTAGCAAGATTTTAGTTTAGATTATCGGTGTTTGGTAAGTTACGTGAGATATATCATTATTAAAGGTAATTACAGAATTTTAATAATTCCCTAGTTGCACAAATAACTTGTACTTATTGTGCTTCTAAGCTCAGCGCGGTCAAAGGTGCTTTTAAAAAACCAACATAGCAGGTCAAATAAAACCAGATTATACCTGAATGTCAGCCCGTTAGTTGTTAACATAAGAAAGCTCGCTAAGAATAATGGGTTTGGTGTTTGTGTTGGTAGGTTCAAGGTCGAGTGTTACGATAACTAACGGTAACAAGCTTGGTTAGCAAGTTGCATCCACAAACTACGCAGGTCAAATGCAATAAGATATTTTTAAGCATACTATATTATTTATCTGATGATTCCATTGAAATGTTAATAATAATTACATAATTATAATTCATATTATTTTGATATATTCTTCATTTTACATATTTATTTTGTTCAGAGTGCAACATCTAAGAAATTCTGGTACATTTATCAGTAGAGTTTGACCCATTGCCAAAGCAAAATGTTTGCTGGTAATACTAAACAAGACTTGACTGACATTGAAACTAATAAAAACTAAACTAAAGATAAAAAAGTTCAAACACTAAAAACAAAATTGAAATGAGCAAGCTGACTCTGATAAGTAACTAACATAACTGTGGAGCGGACGTCAGGAGGGCTGCTGTTCTCTGTGACCGCGCAGAATTTACTGCATCTACAATACGACTACAAAGACTTAAAACATAAATGACCTTTCGGCCAAGTTGTCTCCATGTCCACAAGAGACCAAAACCGTTTTTATACCAGGATGTAAAAAAGCTTTTTAATGGTGTTTAGCTGGCATTTTGATATGGAAGTCTATGGATTTGCTCTCTTTAGGGACTAGCCTGTGGTCAAGTGGTCATTCCAGGAAGTGCACCTTTCTCACTTCCTTTTTGTCAGCCCCAGAGGCTGGCGCTTGGTTCAAGTCCCCTTCTACCCAGCTAATCCACCACACCAGTCTTTCCACCAAACCACAATGATCATCCCACTTCACACTTCGCACTTTGCTCTCGCCCTGCAGGCCTACTCGTTGTTCCTAGAGTATTTAAAAGTAGAATGGGAGGCAGAGCCTTCAGTTTTCAGGCCCCTCTTCTGTGGAACCAGCTCCCAGTTTGGATTCTGGAGACAGACACTATCTCTACTTTTAAGATTAGGCTTCAAACTTTCCTTTTTGCTAAAGCAGGGCTAGACCAGGTGACCCTGAATCCCCCCTTAGTTATGCTGCAATAGACGTAGGCTGCCGGGGGATACCCATGATGCACTGGGTGTTCCTTCTTCACTCACTATGTGTTAATAGACCTCTCTGCATTGAATCATATCTGTTATTAACCTCTGTCTCTCTTCCACAGCATGTCTTTATCCTGTCTTCCTTCTCTCACCCCAACCAATCACAGCAGATGGCCCCGCCCCTCCCTGAGCCTGGTTCTGCTGGAGGTTTCTTCCTGTTAAAAGGGAGTTTTTCCTTCCCACTGTTGCCAAAGTGCTGCTCATAGGGGGTCATATGATTGTTGGGTTTTTATCTGTGTGTATTATTGTAGGATCTACCTTACAATATAAAGCGCCTTGAGGCGACTGCTGTTGTGATTTGGCGCTGTATGAATAAATTGAATTGAATCCCCAGGTAATGAGTATTCCTTACAAGGAAGCGTTACTTGGGATTTATCTATTTGGTTACTTGTCAGTAAAAAAAAAGGTAATCTCATTTTTTTAGCCGTTTTGCAGCTGTGTGACTTTGCAGTTTTGTAAAACATTATAAGTAAATTATTGTTACTTTAGATAAACAAGATTTAAGATATCAAGGTTTTTCCAAAAAGATGGGAGGGATTAGTTCAATTTGATTTTATTTATATAGCACCAAATCAAATTAAACTTTACCTTATATTGTAAGGTAAAGTCTCTACAATAATACAGAGAAAACCACAACAAATCAATTGAACCTCCGTTGATCGAGCGCTTGGTGACAGTGGGAGGGAAAAACTCCCTTTTAGCAGGAAGAACCAGGCTCAGGGAAAGTGCAGTCATTGCCACAACAAGTTATGGGTGAGGGGAGGGAGACAGGACAAAAGACTCACTGCTGAAGAGAGCCAGAGATTAATAATAACTAAGAGTGGTGTATAAACACGTACAGTGTGAAAAGAAGCGAGAGAAGAAAGATAACAGAATACCCATTAAATATAGGGAATAATTGAGCATGGCTGTTACTACTTACTCCTTCCTGCCCACTGATTCAGCATATAAAACTGCTTGTTGGTAGCTCCTACACCGAGCCACGAAAACACAGTAACTTCACACCGCGTTTGGATTTTCCTCAATTAAACCACTGAAGTCATTGTTTCTGTCAAAAAGAAGAAAAAAACGAGGAAAGTTCCAGAAAACGTGCAGTAATTATTCATAATCCCAACAATTTGAGTGCAGCTACCTCATTTGGCTCAGTAATTTTGGCTTTTCTGAAAATTTCTTGCATACATTTGCACATTAATGTGGCCTGTTGTATGTGGAGAGGGCTGCGTTTTCCTGTGTGATGTCTCCCACAGTGGTGCGGCCCAGTCGGGAGGCAGGGCCAGCTGAGACACAAAGATTGGTTTTGTTCTCCTTTCGCTGTGGAGCACTTTAACACATTCAGCGTTATTGCCTCTTGTCAGTGGTGTTGTGATGGTAAACAAACACCTTTGCGGGGCGTGTGTATGCAGGTGTGTGTGTGTGTTCTCTCTGCGTTGTGCCAAAATCCCCCCCCCCAAAAAACGAATGCACAAAAACCCCCTAGCTTTTTGTCATTGCTTCTCTCACTCATTAATTGTTACCTTGCACACACCATTTAATCAAGGCGCCTCGCGCATCTTTGAAATGCAGAGAAAACAGCACGCCAAATCCCTAAACGCCGCACACCTATCTGTATCACTCATGCATTTTATTTACCATAAGCTCCATATATTTCTTAATCTCCTTGACTTTGTCACTCCAATCCTCCTCTTGCCACTCAGTCCACATCTTTCATGTTTTCCGCACTATTTCCTTTTTTTTGTGCTGGTGGCGAGATATGGCCACCGGTGTCTGTGGCCGGCTCTGTGTTGTGCTGTGACTGTCTCCCTGAGATTTGCATAAATAAGCTCCTAGTCCCAGCATGCCCACGCTGTTGCCCAGGTGCAAGGACATTTGCATATAGAGCTGTGATAGGGCTCCCCTGGGTCCCCTCGGCAACTGCTGAGCGGGTAGGGGGCCGGCAGCACCACAAATGAGTTCTGAATTGGAACCTCACCGCTGCCCTCCATTTTATGTGTGTGGAGGCACGGAGCACAGCAGAGAATGACCGGAGAGAGGGAGGGAGAGGAAAGGAAGAGATAAAATAAAGGGAGTGAGAAAAAGATAGACGCGGGGAGATGGGTAGCATATGGCAGACGGCAACAACAGCAGCAACACAGGCTGCTGGCTGGAAGCGAATAACCTGTATTTGATCTGCAACTTGGTTTCTTGCTGAATTTTCACACCAGGGCGAATGAATCAGTTGTTTATGCACATCATATAATGAATCCCATAATGACTATCAACAGCTCTCCTGATATATTACCCCATATTATGTCAGACGCCAAGGAAAGCTACGTCAGCTGCGATACTTCTCGACTTTCTCTGATTCCCATCATGCTTTCCCATTACCACGGAGTCTCAGTGGCCTTTTGAATCAGCAGAATAGGGTTTGGGAAGCAGGGAGCCGAGCCCAGACCTGATTAGTCACATGCCACTCCTCTGACAGCGCTCTCTCCATCTGAGCACCATCGAGCCGTCTCTCCTTGAAGAGAGGAGTTCTGATGGGACGACAGCCAAAGGAGTCCTACGGGATCTGCAAGGAGATCCTGCAAAGAACATATGCAAAAAATCATAGAAAAGCGCAAATATTATACAAAACATTTCATCCTATAGCTCAGTAGTAAGCACCACAAATCTTTCTTTCTTGTCATTGGGCTGTTTGAGAACAGACACATTGAACTAGATGTGTCTGTTCTCAATGTATAGCAGCTGTTCTGTATACTTTGTAATGAATAGGATGCAGTCACAATGGGAATGACCAGGCAGAAGCAGAAAAACAACCTCTTGCAAATTACGTTCACGCTCTAAAAAGGCTATTGCACCTGGTCATCACTTAAGGGATGAAAGAAATATCAGCGCAAAAATCGGCACATAGTACAACGTCTACCGTGGCGAAGACATTCTGACCCCAATTACCAGAGGACGTCTGTCTAAACAAGCGAGTGAGAACTCAAGGCCAAACAATGAGGTGGTCCTCTTGTCAGAGATGCTCAGGGGTCGGCGCAAACTCTCATTAACAGTTTCTTTATTCTGGGCTGTGAATGTTTTACATTTAAAACACTGGTGCAAAGAAACGAAGGCGACCCGTCCAACCTAATTGTAGCTGGGGTCGCGTGTGCAGTGAAATGTTATATCATAAAGAGACGACACACAATAAATCACCCTCGCCGGGAAGAAAAAGAAGCGAGCTGTGTTTGCTCGAGCCAAAAAAAAGTTTGCATTTATTTCAGTCCAGCAGCCTGCATAACTAACCTTGGTGCTTTAAATATATAATTACCACCTCTGGGACATCACGAACAAAAGCTGAAGGTTATAGGCATCATAAATGCAGATTTTATTGGACTGTCCAAAGTTCAGATGTTGAGGAGGCAAAGATGCAATCATAGAGTCTAGAAAGCAAGACTACAGAGATTTTACTAAATTATTTAAGATATAACTGAAGTATTCTTGCACGTAACAAGTGCAAGACCACCCGATTCTGTCTTTGCAGTAAACTGTACAGTTAGAACTGCAGCACCCTAATGCGGTCCAAAGTGAGTTTTTGCAATTGATTCCACAGCAGCAGTAAATTTACACAGCAAATTAAGTGAAACCAAGAATAATAATGCAGACATTTGTGTAACGTCATGGCTGACCATGCATGGTTAGCGTGTCTGGTCAGGGGGAGGCTTAAAGACATGCTAATGGCTCTGTGAATCTTGTTTTTTTCTAGCCCACTCAAAAGCTTCTCTCAGACACTGAATATGCACAACTGAAGGAAAAAAAAATGCAGTCGAATTTGAAAACGTAAATAAAAACGCCGCAAAGTTGAATAATCTGTTACATCAGGGCTGTGTGTATTTGTTTAATCATGTTTGATTGAGAGTGGCGGGCAGCATGAGTGCATAAATAAACAACCCTGCATCTCGGGGCAAAATGTTGATGAAAATGACGGTGAAGTGTGATTGGTGCGTGAAACCGATATCTTTGGACTGGAGACAAAAATGACAACGCTGTTTAAACTGTATAACAATGTGGTCATGTAAGACCCCGTTGCTACTTTGATTTTCGAAAGCTTCTCAAAAGTACACATTTGTGCATTTTAATGTATTTCCTGCCTTTCATTGCCTTTTTATAACCACTGCTAATGATTGAGGCCCCTGTGACAAAGGGAATTTTTCTAATCGCTACCATACGCTATTTAGAAAAGTCGGATGAAAAGCGGATGCAGAAGAGTCTTAAAACGCCATTCTCGCTAAAGGCCAGCAGAGGGCGACTGCTCTGGTTTCAGAGACAAGTCTGATTGTATAGAACACTATGGGAAAGCCTATAACATCAGTTTGTTGAATACAACTCGATGTTCATTTTGTAAACAATGGTCCCAGTTAGAGTCGCAAAGGATGATGATTCTCTTAGTTTCCCAATTAGACCCGTCCAGCCCAGAGTCAGAACATTAAAATGTTCCAAATTGCTCATCGAGGCTTCAAGATAGGATTTCTGAAAGCAGTAGGTGATGTCACAGCGACTACATGCCTCTTTTATATACAGTTTATTATGGCCTAGTACTTATAGAGCACTTTCCTGCTCTAATTGAGCACTTGAAGCTCGACAAGCCCCATTCACCCAGTCGCATTCATACAAAATCTGTGTCTAAATGCCTTATTTATCCCATCATTCATGCACACGCACACGCTCGCACAATGCATCGAGGGCAACTCGAGGTTCGGCGTCTTGTCCAAGGATGCTCTGACATGTAAACTGGGGGATCAAACCACTGACCTTCTGATTAGTAGATGACCCCCAAACACAGAGGTGTTGATCTCAAATCCCCTACCAGCCAAACCTCTGCAGTGCACCTTAACTCGAATTAAGATCACAGAAAAAAACAGCAATCCACAGCAATCAAATGAATTCGTACACCTTCATTGTTTAGCCACATAAAACACCTTTGTTTGATGGCTGTTTGTTTTCAGTATGCACATTTTCTGGGATTAGCTAGAAGGGTTTTACATAAAACGGTCAACTGTGTATGATTAATCAATTTACTGTGCATGATTGATACAGTATGTTTTGTTTTGTTGTTGTTTTCCAGTGTGCCAACAGGCTGAAAATCGCTGGTCTAAGGGACACCAGAAGCGCCGCTATTGATGTGTGTGTGTGGCTGGCATGACCTCCACTCCAAATCTATTCAGGGCCTTTTGTTTGCTTCTTTGTCTTGCTCCAGGCTCTAATGGCGATCAAAAGGGACGTGGCGGCCTTTCTCAGTCCTCAGCACTAATGACATTGGCACAGACGCACAGAGACGGCGTTCATCCTATCCGCTGGCCTCCCAACACGGTCTCGTCGCCATATACACCGTGCCTTTGCGGAGTCTCTTCGGAGAGCTCCCATTTAGCCATTCTCTGTGATTTCCCTCTCAGGAAACAACCAAATCATTTTCTCGTAGACACGCTCATTAGCTGACAGCCCGTTCTCTGCCAGTTTCAACATTTGAATATTCCCGTGTGGACCTCGGCAAACATCGGAGGTCTCATCGTTTCCAACCAAAGCCAGAGCCGACTTGCCAGCAATGCACTCCAAGGAAAAAGATCTAGATGCCAAAGCAATAAGATGAGGTAGAAAGAAATAATGGCTCAAATGTTATGATACTCAATTACAAGACGCGAATATGTCAGAATGTAATTAGACATTCGGTGGGTAAACTGATGAAATCACCGGATGCTACGCTGTTGTGACGGTTCACCTAAACCTGAGGATATTAGGATGTTTAACAACATTCAGGGGAAAGCGGATAGACACACCGACCCTCGCTCGCATGCCGTCAGTATCGCCGAGTTTAGTAGCTGATTTTTATTTCCCTAATATGTTCTGCAGTAAATCTGCATTGTCTGCGGCTATTGAAATACAGAGAAAGAGAGATCAATATAATAGGTTTGGCACCTGGCCAAAATCATCCCTGACAATGTGCGAGGCAGGCATTTGAAATCATCGGTGCATATCCACGTGTTTGGGGGATAAAAATAATTCCTCGCCTCTTTGCCAGGGAGCGAGAGGCACAATGCCCAGGTCTGAAGGGAAGGGTGCCACATGGGTCTGCAAATTGGCTCAGGCGATCAGACACGGGCATCTCATTTTGTAGAGGAGAAGAAGAAGAAGGAGGGGTTGCGTGGGGTAGGTGGGGGGGAAGAAGGAGGAGAGGGAGATGAAGATGGGAGGCGTGTGTGTGTAGCTGGGGGGGTGGGGGTAAACAATTCCAATGATTTCCCCAACCTGGCACAGTCCAGGATGTGGATGGCTGCACAGGAGAGGAACTGCAACGGGTTTATTTGGCTCTCTGTTTGTTTCTTTATTGGGAGAAGAGAGCGAGGGAGAGGGAGAGAGTAAAAAGAACGAGGCGGGAGGAGGAGGAGGAGGGTGTCTGTTTCTTGTCAGAGCAGTTAGATGAGGGAGGATGTTCAGAACAAATTATTTCATTCAGACGAACTAAAAAATCATTCTTTCACATTTGCAAACATTTGCTGTCGGAGTTGCCAGTCCCGAGCACGAGCCGCGTTTACGAACACACAAACCTGAGCGTCGGGGAAGTCATTTGCTTTGTGGAGGCTGGCTGATAACATTAACCTCCGGAGTGTGATGTCAATTTTAATGTCAACCGTTTTAACTTGAGGCAATTACCGGCGTAGTTATGAAACAAATTCCAGATTTTAAACACCCGATAGGGTTGAAGCGACTGCGCGCAAACACGCAGGCGCACGAGTTAAAAAGGCATCCGTGATTATTATTATTTTTTTTTCCTTTTTCTTTCTACGTGTGTCGGCTTTCGCGTGCACGTGCGCACGCACGCCCACGTGCTTCCCATGCAGGTACCTTTGGCACCCTACAGACTAGACTGCTCCCGAAGAAGTCTCAGCGGGAGCGCTAGATTAAAAATGACAATCACTCGGGGTGCACGGCAAACACCACAGGAAACGCAGGTGCCTTTGTTAAGAGACACCCAGCGCTCTAAAGGGCCTAATTATCTGCTGTTATTTTGGCAGTTATCAGGCAGAGAATAACTCCCCTGCTCAGACTCAGACTCACACAGCGAAAAATTACTCACTCGCTCACTGTGAGGTATTATATTTCACCACTGACACGGTATGAATATTATATACTGTGTAGGAATTTCACTAGAATTTTCACAATAGAGTGGGGTCGCTTCCTGTTTTGAAGGAAAAGAAAATGATTAGAATCACCCCTGATGATTAAAAACAAAAGAAACGTTTAAATGTATCGACTTTGAATTGCATGCGGCGTACTTTCCAAAACAACTGCCAGGTGTAAGAGATGAAGATTTGGCATAAAAATTTGTCTGAAAACACACACACACACCAATAATAGTGACTTCAGCGATTTCCTCGTGGATCATAAAAATGAAATGCAGAAACAAGAGGAAGATATTAAAAACCGCTCCCCCTCTGCTCTCAAGGGCTAGGTGGCACTGTTGGGCATGCTTTCAGACGCGTGCATACATATCCTGCCCTCAGCTCATGAACAGATAATTGGACAGTTTTATGGAGGATATGAACTCTGAAGGGGAACTTAAGCCATCTAATCATTGGCATTCAGCGTATGCTATTCATATGCATAAATACAAATAAAACACATTCGCCGCGTGCACAAAGAGAAGCCTCGCTGAAAAGGAAGTCGCACTACAAAACAGCCACGTTCCTCTGAAATTGAGCCAAAGATTATAGGAAGTAAATGACTTCAGGTAGAAGAACCTCTAAATATCTTTTCCCCTCCTTTGGAAAGGATGTCTGAGTTGGAGATTAATCGATACAATGTGTGATCCACGAAGACCTCAAATCTCAATCTATTTTCTTAAAAAAAAAACTGCACTCGAACAAAAGGAGCGAAACAATGCTTCGCTCGGATCGCGGCGTGTGAGTGCGTGCACGTTTCTACGCGTGAACGCTGCGTGTGTGCGTTTTCCACACGATTCATACGAGAGGCACATTTTTGCAAAGCATTCACACCTCAAGTGTTTGCGTCCATAAATCAAAGCATTTTGGGATCTCAAATATATTTAAATTCGGCTTCATATATTTCAAGTGCCGCTGCTGGGTGCTACTCGAATCCAGAACAAGGTGCATCAATTGCAGTCCCGCCATAAATGAAGCATTTCTATAGTAGTGCTCTAGATGCGTTAAACCAATTTGTCTTGTGTGTGTGTGTGTGTGTGGTTTTTTTCTATATCTGCTGTTTACATGTTTACATCATCACTTAAGCTTCTTTCACCTTTCAGCTAAGACTTCCTGCCTGTTTCCCCCACATGCTCTAGCCCGCTAATGTACCCGGCTCCATATAATATGCAGATAATGGTGCATCGGCGTGTCTTCTCCGTGTCGCCCTCGCTGCGTTACAGTGGATCACACGACACGGCCTTGCCCTGCAGGAATACAAGCCCCTTGTAATTGAAATGAATCAGAGAGGGAGGAACACGTCTGCGGAGAGCCCGAACTTCTTGCTCTCTCGTCAGCGTATTCAGTGGGGATCCAGCTTTTCAGCCGGCACCGTCAGTCTCGGCAGCTCCGTCGTGGGGGCTGAGGCTCGTCACTGTGGCTGATCGGAAGTGGCACGGTCGAGGAGAGGAGGCTCTCAGCGTGGGGTGCAGGAATTGGGGACAGTCCCCTACGGTCTCCTGCTCCCCCTCTCTCTCTCTCCCTCTCTCGTGTGCAAATGCACATCCATCTCTTATGATCTTTGGGTCTTCTTCTTTTTCCCTCGCTGTGATCTCCCTCTTCCTGTTTCCCTCCCACACTCCTCTCTCCCTCTATCCTTCCTTGTATCTTTGTTTCTCTTACTCTCTCCTTCCCCACGGCCCGTCCTCCTTCATCTTAATCCCTCTTCCTCCTTGAGTTTTCAACTTTCTGTTTTTTGGGGGTTTTTTTGTTCTGTGTTTTTTTTGAAAGTTCAGTTTCACAGTCATAAGGAGAGGAGAAAGTAGCCCCAGTGTGGGTATTGCAGCACCTGTTAAACTCGCTGCTCTTTGTAGAAAGAGTAATTCACATCTTTTATACCTTATGCTTGTTTTGGACACATGCACAAAACTCTTCTTCTTTCTTTTTTATACTTTTCTTCCTCTGCTCGCTGAAGTTTTAATATTTCACTCTGACATTTTCTTTTTCCATTCCACATGAGATGCGCTCTTAAGTCATTTGCTTGAGGTTTACTGCAAAAAAACCAAAAAAACATGCACATACGGTAGTTGGTGCACCCATGGCACACACACTCGCACACACACTTGCTCCCCGCTTCTTCCACGCACCCGCCTCTTGCCTCTTTACACTTCACCCATCTGCGTGGGGGCAATTATGTGCCCCCCTCTCATCCCAGTGAAGCCACACACACTCAGCAAAACCACATTCATCCCTCAGTGCACCTGCATCCCTCATGTTTCTAACAGTCCCACAATGCCCTCCGTCTACCGGCCTACAACGCCCCGTGTTCCTGTGAGAGCGCATCGCTGCCATCTTTCTCTTCTATCTCTTCCATCCGCTCCCCACTTTGGTGACACGCACATTATTTATTTTATGACTGAGAACTCAATTTAAATCCCCCTTTCTCCATCAGTCACATGCCACACAATTGCTTTCTCCTTATCTACTGGAGTGTCCTTTTTACAGCACATCAGGGCACCATAACACACCAATAAATTCTACTGTTTCTGTATTGTTACCTACTGAAACCTGCGGTTTAAACTCATCTCGGAAGGGGGAGCGGGCGGGGGGGGTGTAGTGGCTATGAAAAAATATTACAGTTTGCTCCTCTGTATGTCACTGACATAGCTGTAAACAAGTAGCTCCTCCTCAACTTTCATTCTTTTCTTTGCAAGTTTTGCAAGGCTTCCCGCCGGAGCGAATAAACAAGCTGATTATTATTTTTTTTCTTGTTATCCTGGGGCTTACTCGCCAACTTTGCCGAGCGCAGAGGACAAACGCGTACACGAGTCTGGGTGACATTGCTGACCATGTCCGGCGGCCCAATTACCTCTCTCCAAATACGGCGTACAAAAGCGGGGCCGGCGTATCTGTACACACGGTGTCTGTTACTCCCCAATTATTCCTGCATAAGCAGATTGTGTGGAACATCAAACTGGGGATGTGATGGCTCGTGTGCGGGCTGCCTCCAGCAGAGTGCTCTTTCTTTCCTATCATTTGATCTCGTATTGTAATCCCAGGTGCTTTGAATAATTTATAGGATACAGCTTCTCGTTAAACAATAATTTATATGTGTCTATGAGAATTGATTCCACAGGAATGCACATCTAAATAATGAGAGAAACTGCTGCATTTCATCTATTAGAAGAAGCAGAGAGATAATAATAGCAAAACAAAGGCAATTCAACAACAGCAGCAGCAGCACGAGCAGGAATAATAATAATAATAATGCTAATAATAATGGTAATAATAAGAATAAGAGTTAAGTACGGGGATTTAATCCGCTGTTACCGGAAACTAAACAAGTTCAGCAAACGTGCTCTAATGAGGACGCTGTATTATCGTTAAACTCGTGCAGCTGGGTATGAAACTGAAGATTGTCAAACATCCCTCATGAGATTCGTTATGACGTTAGTGTCCACTTTGGACTTTGCGGCTCACTTGTGTCACTTCATCCCTCCTCCACTTTTCAAGCCAGCGCCGCATTATCCTATTCACATCCACTTATGAATTCGCAGGAGAGGACCACACTCATGCATGATAAATTTATTGTTAATGCAAAAGGCTTGTACCGCCCAGTGCCGGAGCCCGAGGAGAAATGATGCAACTGATTCTCCTTCTCAGGCGGAACAATCAAAATGTTCATCAGAGTAGAAGATGGGAAAGGGTGGGGATGTGCCGGCTGGATGAACCCATACACTCTACAGTTTTTTTGGGGGGTGTAAAACACCTCATGAAAACCCTTAGACCTGAAGTAACTGCTTATTTTATTTATTTATTTATTCTTTAAAATAAAAGTGGAACAGTGTTGGATTCATTTACACACACAGAGAGAAAAACAAAGGAAAGATACGTTTCAGATTACAAGCCGTCACCTGACACGTCTGCTCACACTTTCTCAGAAACCGATTGACTGAAATCTGTCAACAAAAAAAAAGAAAAACACTTCCTGTTCGGTTTACATTACGGCTTAAACTACGACGTGGCATGCATAACAATGAGTCAGAAAATGTGGTGTTGGCTAAGGTGCAACGCTGCGAAGAAAGTTTTATCGGGACCTTTGTAAAAAGAGGAAGTTTGCCTGCTTTTTACAGAAAGTGCCGGAGACCAATTATCCAGAAGTGTGACGCTGTCAGAAGTCTCCAGGTTTTGTCAAGTCTTCTGACACCCTGCCAGTGTTGTTCTCTGGGAAATGGAACTGTTGAGGGGTTTTTTTCTTCCCCCCCCACCCAAAAAAAAAAAAAAAAAAAAGCGGGATGGAAAAAAAAATCCACTGCATCCGTGAGTACCCTAAGGGTCTGGATTTAACTTCTCCTGGTCGATACATTTTTAATTATCTTTTTTTCCTCTGAATATGCGATAAGCATTCTGTGTTTGTTTGGAGCCCCTCCCCCCCATCGCCCCTTCGCTCCCGAATTTTTCTTTTTTTTTTTAATAATTTTTTCCTTTACAGTGGCTTGAATTGAAATATCTGACATTAAAACGCGTAAACGTCCCTCATTAGTGACAAGATTCGAGATGTCATCGCTATCACATGGAAATCAGAAAAATAAGATGATAAAACGTAGATTAGCATTTTAGAACTGCCTGCATCTAGTGCATCATTCTGCTTCAAAGAAGAAAAAGATAAATGATGATGCCATTAAAAGTGAACTAATTAAGGAATGCTTCTTTTAAAAACTCATTAACTGCACCCTCATTTACATAATGATGCATATTAATTAAGTTTTAATGAATCTGAGCTTCCATCAAGTCTCTTCTCCTTGGCAGTGGAGCCATCTCTACAAATGAATAAACACTTCTCTTAAGTATATTTCTCCCTGCAAATGGGAAATGGGTTTTAAACAATAGCAACAAACAAACAAAAGCCTACAATCTCTGCTCAATAGAAATGCGACATAATTCAAGGTCAAACTTCAACGGGGAAAGATCGACGCAAATTCCTACTGGTTAAAGCGAAAAAATTGCTCGCAGACTGCAGTTCCCTCGCCGTGCAACACATTTATTGAGAGGAGCATCTCCGCAGTCGTTTCTTGTGCTTTCGTTTTTTTCTTGAGGAAATTAATAATTTCGCACTGTGTCTTTATATATAGAGCGAGCACAGTGACAGGCTATGGGTTGCTTCTAATGAGATGCATTTTAAATTAGAGCGCACCTCTCACATTGCCAGCTGGTGCTTGCTCAGGTGCTTCTGTGTGTTGTGAATGACGGAATGTGCGCACACACACACAGACGCACACACATCCTCATCATCACCATCATCATCCTTTGGCCCCCCACCGTAAACCCTCCCAAGAAAAGGAGATTTCCTCCCAGTGCTTGCTGTTTGAATGACTTTTGTTAATCCAGGCTTTTTGCCGCACTTTTAATTATTTCATTCCTCTTAGTGAAATAAAAATCATTACAGTAGCGATAGACAAGTTTCCTTAACTAAATGGAAGGGCTGCGGCTTTTTCCGAGAGCAGCAAGGAGAGAAATGGAAAATAGGATTTTAAGATGAGCTAAGTTTTGGGTTGGTTTCTGTCTGCTCCCCCCTCTTCTCTTTTTTTCCACTCGGTGTGTCTTCTGACTGTGCCGATAGAGTCGCAGCTCTCTGAGATAAAAACCTACCCAAGCTAAGCATAAAGGGGAGTCCTCGTCCTGTAAGTCTCACTCGTTTCTGTTTCGTATGTTATTGTTTGAGAAAATGAGTAAATTCTATCAGATGTTTGGCAGGGACAACAACCGCTGTAAAACACAGAAGTGGGACGTCTGTCTTCCAGATGAACACTGTCTCATTGTTGTGTTTGTTTGCGTGCCCTTGCGTCTCCCCAGCTGGTGTGTGCGGCGGGCAGGTAAGCAGGAAGGAGGGCCGCCTGCGCCAGCAACCAGGCGAGCGAACGACGCGGGCACACTCCGAGGCAGACGAGCTCGGCGGGGTTAAAGGTCATAACGATCAGATGATTGGAACTACAGAGGGAAAGGGTGTAGCCATGTAGGGAAAATGGGGGAAGCAGATGCCCGTTAATTAGGGGAAATGTGACGGACAAGATTTGATCAGCGAGGGGTACGGCTGCCTCCTGCAGCACGGCAGCTGTTGCGAGGGGGGATGCTGGTGGGGCTGGTGTGCGTGTGTGTGTGTGCGCGCGTTCCCGTCCCCACAGGGCACCGCCACACTTCACAGACATGCCAGGAACCGTCCGCAGGCCAACGCAGTGCCCTACGGAGAGAGACTATTTACAGCACAATACAATTCAACTCATTAAACTCTCAGATGAAGTTGCATTAGTCAGTGTTGACTCTTAGCAGGAAACTTCATTTGTTTCGATAAAAATTCGACATCCACTGCTTTGTTTTTTAGTTTGGGGTGGAAGGCACTTAGCTCGCACATTACAAGCGTAATTTAAATCCTATATGGGTCACAATGGAGATTTAGACAGCATCTTATGAGTCTGTAGTTACGACGGAAAATATTGGCTTTTATTTTGCTCCCAAAACCAAAAGATATTTCCTTCCTCCTGAAATTATACATGCGTCTGTGTGGGCATCATATATCAAACATTTTTCATGTCACAGCACTGCACACTAGTGGGGAGTATATTATTCAGTATACTACGCAGACCTTTTTTTTTTGAGTTTGTCATACTTGTACCTTGGAAAAACTTTCTAAAAATATTACCCATATCTTTCTTTCAGATTTCTACCTTGAGTTCTGAGTCAGGCTTTGATAATAACTGACCTAGACATTTGCCGGCAGCCCTCCTCTGACGGCCTCTTTGTCATTCTATTTCTGAAAACACGACGATCCCACGCTATCTGTCACTTTTGTCCTTTCAGTTGTGAAAACAGTAGAGTTTCACTTAGCTGAGTAACTTCTCCACCAATGACTTTCTGCCTGTGTGTCTCCCCTGTCTTTCCATCTGTCGGCATCCTTGTCAGCGCGCTTCTCCTGCTCGCCTGTTTCTCTCAGAGTGTTTCTATCTACGGTTGTGTCAGGTGTCCTTGTTCTAATGCTCTCTTTTATACATGTAATTAACATGCTGCGAGACAGACCGACGCGAAACTTGACAACGCTGACAGACATTACTAATGCACACACTCAACTAGATTATGATTCGTGGAAATGTTCGGCGCAGATGAAGCATAAAGAAGTTTAAAAATAGTCCAGCCGAACAGAGGTGACGCTAGTCTCGGCATGTCGGAAACAAGATTTTTTTTTTTTTTTAGAAACATCAAATTTCTCAAGTTGAAGACGGAAATATTCATGCAAAATAAAACAATAAGAAAGATACGCAACCTTTCCACAGTGCTTCCAAAATGTTTCGCTGTCTGGTCATTGTGCTCTCATAAATGCATTTTATTTTTTTTAATGCATATTTTATAAAACACCAGTCAAATTAAAGTCTGCATCAGTTAGAGAAGTCATCGTAGAGGTGGGTGTTTTTTTATTTTTATGTTTATGGAGGACCAAAAATGCCAAAATCACAAATAAATAAATAAATGTGTTAGAAAAAGTAAAAATGTAAACAAATACAGAAAAATATACCAAAAAATACAGACTTGCAAAATTGGTGTTCTTTATTGAAGAAGTTTTTTTTTTTTTTTAAATGAATATCATACCCAGTATTTCCTCTCTTTGATGTTTAATTTTGCATTTTATTTATTTTTATTTCCTAAGTTGTCTAGAAATTTAATGGAAGCAGCCTTTTCTGCTGCGAGCCTGACGTCGATCAACCAAGATACACAACTTTTCCACAGTGCTTCCAAAATGTTTCATTGTTTGGTCATTGTGCTCTCATAAATGCATTGTATTTTTTTTTTTTTTAATGCATATTTTATAAAACACCAGTCAAATTAAAGTCTGCATCAGTTAGAGAAGTCATTGTAGAGCTGGGTGTTTTTTTATTTTTATGTTTATGGAGGACCAAAAATGCCAAAATCACAAATAAATAAATAAATGTGTTAAAGAAAATTAAAAATGTCAACAAATACAGAAAAATATACCAAAAAATAATTTTTTTTATTCTTTATTGAAGAAGTTTGTTTTTTTTAATGAATATCATACCCAGTATTTCCTGTTTAATTTTGCATTTTATTTATTTTTATTTCCTAAGTTGTCTAGAAATTTAATGGAGGCAGCCTTTTCTGCTGCGAGCCTGACGTCGATCAACCAATAGGTCCCTCCAGGTGCTTTGAATGACAGCCTCCCTCATTTGCATAATGAAGCGGAAATGCCTAGAAATTCAAAAGTCTGAAAATTTGGGGAAATAAATGGGCAGAACAACGGAGAGGTAAAAACAAGCTAATAAAAGAATAATAGACGGAGACGTCAGTGTTAAAAACGGAACGCTTTGCTGAGTCATTCCTTTCTTTCTTTTTTTATTTCGTTGCATTTCGGTGACAGCAAATGTAACATGTTCAACTTTTTAAAGTCAAAAATGTGTCATGTCGTTAAAAAAAGGGTGATTACTATATGCAAAAAAAAAAAGTTTTTAAAACACCTCATTTGCTTCAATACTTTTTATGTTTTTGATACACTTTAGATCTTTTATGTTAAATGTATCATTTCATTGTTACCAGCAGGAGAGTGCGGTGTGCACAGGAAACATTGTTGCTGAGAAGAATCCCTCCCTCCCTCCCTCCTTCCCTCTACACCCGCATCACCACCACCACCTATTAAAACTTATCTTTCTTTAATCAATTGTTAAATGTCATAGACAATCATCATTTAACACCGTCTTCCTGTGTGATTCTTTTTAATCTGGCTGTAAATAGGGCAGCCCTGTCTATCACTTCAGTTTTCCGCCGTACACAAGAGACTTAAGGTGTTTCAACAATAGCTCGTGAAGAAAAAAAAAACAGGCAAAGGGAAAAAAAACAAAAAAAACAAAGAAGCACTTTTTTTTTTTCTCCCTCCTCATCTCAAATCCCCGCAGAGAACACCAAAGGTATGAAAAGTGAAGAAAGGAGGAAATAAATCCAGGCGATGATGAATAATTTGAATGTAGAAATGAAGCTGTTTCAGGAGTGAGTGAGATACCGCACAAGGAGCAGCCATGGGGAGCGTACAATTAGGTCACCCAAAATAAAACGCTATCCTCCAGAAAGTCTTTCTTGGAGTTGTCAAATTCAATATATTTCACTGCCAACAGAATTCTTGATTTGGCTGTGAAGTGAGAGGGCGAAAGAAAGGAAATGGAGGCCTATTTGAGAGAGACAGCTCAGGACCGCATACATTTCATAATTTATGTAAAAAACGGGGGCTTTTCATTTAGAGTCAGGCTGTCCTCTTAGGAGGGACAACAACAAGAGCCTTATTGTCGAGCATGTGCCGAGAAGCGTGACGCGCCTTTGCGAGGATACCTGGTGCTCCTCTGATTTTTTTTTTATGAAAGCATGACATCGTTTGCTCTCAGAGGCTTTATATTAGATTTAATGACACTCACAGAAGAGCCGTCGAGCACACATGTGTCCGCCTCGTGTGCCGGAGCACGGCAACAAAACTTTGGGGTGGCGGAAAGTTTACGAAGCATCAATACAGTGACAAAAGTCAACAAACAACCCCAGCCAGCCAGCATCTCTCTCCCTCGCTCTCTCTGCGTCTACCCCCACGACACCCAACAGGAAGGTGAGGCTTCTCCGGAGAGCACGATACGGCACGTCTCCAGGTGACAGATATGTCACACCACCTAAAACCCTGTGGCACAATTATACCTCTGTCGCTCTGAAGACAGAAGGGGAGAGGCGGGGGGAGCGTGGTGGGGAACGGGGGTAGCAGGGGGGGGGAGAAAGGAGATGGTGGGTACAGAGCAAGAGTGAGTGAGTGAGAGGAGAAGTGGAGGGTGTGCGGGCTCGGTGGTGCTGGTGGATGCTTTACTCCCGGCTTATTCAAAGAGACAGCCCAAGGGATGCCTCTCGTTCTTCTAACAAAGCACTTCTTTTTTTCCGTTTTTTTTTTTTTCCTTGAGTATTGCTGGGTGTGCTCCAGTCGAATCCTCTGGGCCCCCAGTCTTCCCCCTCAGCCATTTGAGGATGCCTCAGAAAGTTTTTCTCGCAGATATCGGGCCTGTTTCGGTGCTGATGTTTCAAATGAATATTGCAACGCTGCTGCGGCCATGCAGAGGGGTTACTCAGGGAGTAAGGATAGATGCCGGTTTAATGTCAAACTCGCAGCTGAGGGATTGTCACTCTGCTCGTGTTGTGCTGCCTGGTGACAGCCTGTTCAGCCGCTTTAGAGTCATTTCATAAAATTGTCTTGATCCTTGATGAGTTTTTCTTTGGCTCAAACTTAGTTAAAAAAAAAGAAGGCGCTTTTTTTCCTTCTTCTTAATGCAAATAAAACCTCGCATTTCCAGTTGCACACAGACACACACACAGTTTATATTAGCTCCTTCTGACATGCGATGACTTGGGAGTACCTAATATGGGCCCACGGCTTTAACAATGCATGAGTGAGGGAAAGAGAGAGGGGACGTGCCTGCACTCCAACTAGGTCAAACTGTCTAAGGAACAAAACAGAACAGACCTCAAGTTTGCGGAAATCATTACAGGAAAACAAACTTGTCACTCGCTTGACACCCTTGACTGTTTTGCTTTCCGAAGCAGAGAGAACGATAATAATAATAAAAAAAAATGAAAAAAAAAATCTCCATTGCAAATTAGCCTCTATGGTTGTGAAGTTTCCCCCCCCCCTGTTTGAAATGCATATCAAAAAGCCAGCCAAAGCCACAACTTACCTTGTCGTTGACATCGGGGGACAGGAGAAGAAAAGGCGCTTTTCTCTGCGAGAGCTGGTTTCGGTTGTATACACAAGCCCCACAAAGGAAGATAAACCAGAGGCATACATTCATAAAATATACATTTGCTTCTTTGTCTTTCGTTAAGATCTTCAACAAATAGTGCTGATGCAAGAAGGACAAAAAGAGAGAAGGTTACGGGGTGTTTGAAGACTAGAATTGCAGCAGGATGACTTAACCCCCGCCTGTTCCTTTATGAATTACTGCTAATCACAGCAACAGGCTCATTTATACTTAAAGAAGCTTTGAGGGGCACTTTCGGCGCCGTTCGCCACACTCACAAGCGGATGACTTTGGTCTGCAACCCCTGCTAACTCACTTAGGATGCTCCGCCGACACAGTGACAGACACCTGTGTCGATGCGCGACACTTAGTTTGTCATTATCTTATAATACGTGTTGATATCGCCCATTTCCTCGTAGTTTATTAACACCTGTCACCTGAATTTCTCCGTCGGTTTGCAGTCGGTTTCCCAAACCTGCGCTCCTCACCTTGTCTGTGCGTGCATGCGTGGCCGTGTTGCCGCCGCGTGTGCGTGCGTGTGAGTTTGTATGCGTGCGTATGATTGCCAGTACAGGAGAGAGCGGCGGGAGTGACAGCGCCCCTCCCCAAGGTCACGTCCAAGGAGAGTCGAGCCAATTACTATGCAGATCAGAGCTGATGGCGTTTAAGGGGATTGCTCCGATGCAATCACATTAGCTGGCCAGAGAGGAATCTCCGGGCTGACCCCAATCACAAGGGCTACAGCGCCGGGGTCAGCCGGGATGGAGGACTGCCGCCCATGTTTTCTTTTCACAAAACACTTTTTCCTTATCTCGAGCGGGCACGTGATTATCAAGCCAAACAAGCCTCCTCCTCCACCACAGTCGGCTTCCTGCAGGCGTGCACTTGCATATATATAAATATAAATATACATATACATATATATATATTTATATGATTTTTAAGAATGCATATGGATTGCAACACATACTTTAGTGGTGTGAGGCCCTTTTTGGCTGAAAATGATGCATCTGTGTGGCAAACCGGGATCCAAACACAGCCCAACAATGTGCACAGTTGACCACAGTTATCCACATATTCACACTTTTCTTGCCATCTTTCTCTCCCCGCTCCTCTCTTTCTCTCCCACTCGTCTTTCAGCCGAATGCCTGTCTGTGATCCGCCGCGGTCTTGGAGGGCAGATTGCAATTTACTCTCTCCCTGTGGGTGAGGTGTGTGTGTTCAGGTTGTAAATATGCCTCCTCTCTCTTTTTTTCCCCTCTCCTCCGTCAGTAGTTTCCCTGTTGCCCATATGGCCAGTAATGAGACTGAGTCTGATCAGGTCGCCTCTGTGTTCCTGGAAAGATCTCACTTGAGCCACTGGCCCGTAATGGAATCTGCATCTAATGCATACATAAATCACACCTCTTTCAGGACATTTTCATATGCATAATGTCTTTCAGCCCCCCCCCTTTTCCATTCCTCTTTCTCTCTCCCTCCCTCTCTTTTATCCATCCGGTGAGCTTTGTATGGAGGGATGGGGAGAGAGGTGGCAATGGAGAGAAAAGGCAAGACAGAAAAAAGGTGATGAGTCCCTCTTTATTGTGGCTTTTTTTTTAAAGAAAGAAAGAGAGAGATCCATCTGTAATTCTGTCCTGTCTATTGTGCTGACAAGACGGGGCTGAGTGGTGAGATGATGCTAAGATTGGGGAGGATCTTCTTTAGGTGGCTGCTCGACATCTGTTCTCACTGTCTGTATCCTGTGTGAATGTATGTGTGTGAAAGAGTAGCACAGAGAAAGAAAGAAAGAAGCTGAAAGGAAGAAGAGAATAAATAATAATAGCTAAAAAAAAAAGCATGGTGAATTTGTCAATCCTGCACATCGGGGGTTGGACTTTGGGTTGATTTAAGAAGGACAGTTACTGTGGCCTTTCTCTTTCTGTCTTCCTCTTTCTACCTCTCTCTCTCGCCCCCCACACCCCACCCTCGGAGGCTTTGTTATGTTAATGCAGACGGATGTGGCGGATTCACAGTGATTTTTCATCTGCCGGTGACGAGAGATAAAAGGCGAGTGACGAGTTGTCGCGATCGTCCTCACTGTTCGCCTCTCAGTCACTAACAAGCTTCTGCATTGTACCTCCGCCATTTTCCACGCGCTCCATTTGCATCTGCAAGCCTCCACTTCATCCTCCCTCCTAAAAGTTTATGCCTCCTCGTTAGGGCCACGTAGGTGTGAGATTAAAATGTTGGGCACACTTTCATTTCGTAAGCACACTGACTTGCACGCGAGTGTGTTGCATTCGGACGTGCACGTCTACATGTCTAGGGCACGTGTGCATTTTTTGCATGCTGTAAAGCTGATATTACCATACAGCATCTATGCTAGTCAATGTTATTTATTTATTTGAGTGCCTCCTTAGTATGTGGCACTTTTCTCCCCCCCCCCGTAGGTGCTCTGCATCTCTTTAGATGATACAAGCTGCCATATCAGCACAGGCTAACCCATTCTTAATCACATTTGCATTTTTATTTTGAGATATTCCTCAAACGTTTGCATTATTGAGGATTTATGATGAGCTCTTCGCCTGATCCTCCATCAACTTCACTCATAAAGAAGGTTCTCCATAACTCATAGGCAAGTGGAATATGCTGCCCCCCCTGAAGTAATTAGATAGCAGAATTCTGATATGGAAAGTTTGAATAAATCACTTTGTTTATGAGTGCTGAGGCCCTGAGAATAGGGGAGTCAAAAAAGGGAGGCCTGTTCACACCAAAGAGGAGGAGAAATTCCCGGTGTGCAGTTTAGCCGCAGTGCTGCGGAAGTGCACCATTTGATTTTGAACCGTAGACATGAAACTATAATTGTGGTGTAACACCACTCATGTCATTGTTTCTATCTCTTTTGATAACATTGTACCAGGAAGCGCTGCAGTGATCCTGCAAGGTGGGGGGGCGGGCATGACACGAGCTATCAGAAGTCTGAACCACCAAGCGAATGTGAGCGAACCCGAGATGTGTCTCAGGAAGAGTGCGTGTGTTTGTGTGCACAACTTACGTCGAGTACAGTAGGTTCGGGTTGAATCAGGAAGTTTGTGTGCAAAACCTGCATGTTGGGAGGTTCTTAAGCGGCTGCTGACATGCCAGGCAAGAATCATGTGAGAGATGAGGATAGCTGAAGGTGTTAGCGAGCTAGTTTTAGTGTGTTGCACCTGTGTCATCTGTAGGATAAAATTTAGAGGTGTTTACAGGAACCACGCGTTCACATGCACTTTCCTCCCCGCGCTGGTTCATACCTTTCTTTCATCCGATTGTCAGACATGCAACTTGAAACCTGCTACTGTCGTCAGCCGTGGCCAGTCAGAGCCAGTAAGGTATTGAAAGGGGCGCTGAATGCCAAATGACTGGAAACGAACCGAAACAGAAATTGTACACCTACGGAAAGGTTTTAACGATAGTTTAAGGAGCTAAAGGAGTGGGCTAGATGACAAGAGAGTGGGTGTTCAAGGAATTCAGAGAAACCTCTCGCTGATGACTGAATGAGAGACCCGAGTTTTCCCATCACGAGCAGCATTAGCATAATAGCGTGCATCTGATGATAGTAAACAAGTAGTACATGCTAGCAAATTAGCCATCTAGCAAGGTAGTCCAAGTAGCAGTAACCTTCTTTCAGGAAATACAAGCACGTGTGCTTTTACTCGCCAGCTTCTTTCTGGTTCTGAAGGAACCAGAAAAACATGGAGGGAGTCTTTTAAAATAACAATATCGTGTTGCGTTATGGGAGAGGTTTTTTTCCTACCCCTAATCCATATCAAACTACAAAGCGGATCAATGACAACAAGTCTATCGGCAAACAATGGTTCTTCTGCACACTTAATCTGTTTCCACGTGTGAAGTCCGGAAAACCGCGGTGGGATCGGGTCGCGGCATTTGCTGGCACAGAGCAGTTGCTCTCTCTCTCACACGCCACAGTTAATCGGAGATAGCTGGCGTCGGCTGCGCGGTAACGCCTGGAAATAATCCACCTGCGTTGAGCATGCAGGACACATGACGGCCAATCACTGGCTGCAAATTACCCGTGCTACTCTTACATCGGCGCAATCAGAAACCGCACAGATTTTGGCGGCGGGTTAAAGATCATTTAATGTCCGATCCAGCCGCGAGGATAATTGCGTCCTCGCGTGCACCTCCGCCGCGTAACGTCTAGAAAATGTCAGGATGGCCACGAACACGTGAAAGCGGTTTTGAGTTGTTTTTGTGCAGGCAGGAGTGTTGCGTTCACGATTTCGACATCTGCTAAAGTTCATACTTTGGTACAATAACCTTAAACAGGTGCATACCAGTGTCTCCTTCTTTGTCTGTCTTTTTCCCTGCAAGAAATTTAAATGATGTTCTCTCCAATTCCAAATGAGTGTTTTTGGCAAATCTATGGGAAATGAATCAAGTCGAGTTTTATTAAAAAGGATTTGAATATTCAGATGAACGCTTGACTGATCTTTTGTTTAAGCCCTCTTCCTGTCGCCAGTTATTAGCTCAAGAGGGCGAAAAGTTTCCCATATTTTGGCGAATTTCACATTGGATTTACACTGGAGGGGATTTTATTAAACCATTATTTACATTGACTCATTTCCATTTTAGTTCCCTACAGAAAGTTCAAGCTTGACATTTTTGAACAAACTGTGTTTTTTCTTATTAGTTTTTATTATAGATTTGCAATGATGCTTCGGTAAAAATAGGATTTCCACTGACTGTTTACCGAGATGTAATTGGCTATCTGGAGTAGAGAGGTATTTGGTGTTGGGCTGAACTTTGGGATGAGACAGAAATTACTGCCTCAATGCCTCTGCCTAATTGCAGGTAGTTATTCTACAAATAGAAATCTCTGCCTCGTGATAATTACTGCCACACACTCTCCGAGTGATGCAATATGAATGTGCGAATCCTTCGTATGTGGGGATCAAAATAATGACATGTCGACCCATGAGAGGAAAGGATTAAAAATGAGATGGATTGTTTTTTTGCATGAAAAGCAGTTCAGTGATGTTGAACAAGTGGAATTCGGTGCAGTGATTCAAAAAAAGGACAACTTGCCCTCTGTGTGAGGCGCGTTAAACAAACCAAGTAATAGTGGCAGACTTCCCATTAATTAAGCTTGAAGGATTCAGTTTCAATCCTCCATTTGTTGATGGGGAATTGCATACTTCACAGCCTCTGCCCCTTTGATGGTAGTTTTGGGACCAACAAATTGATTGATGGATAGCTATTTGCATGTATCTTAAAATGCATCTTTTTTTCGCCACATTTTCATTGAAAATAATGGAACGGCAGTAAGTGCGTGTAGGTGGGGCTGGCAGCGTGCAGGGTAGGGCGGTGTTGGTGGTGGTGGGGGGGCCTTGTTAAGCAGAATTCATTTTCCACCAGATCATAATGCAATCATAGTGGGTCGGCTTTATTGTGCCAGTCAGCACATGTACACACACACAGACACACACGCAGAAAATGTTTCTTACTCCGTTTAGGATTTGATTTTATTATTCCATCTCACTGTGTCCTATTCAAGCATGCACAACAGCCCGACATTCCTATTTATTTATTCTCAGACTGTTATAATCAACCATATCAAGCATGTGCGACGCGGTTACACACTTCCTTCGCGTCGCATGCGACTCACATTCGTTTAAAGTAAAGTATCACTTTTGTTGCCCCGCACAAAAAGCGCGGCTCGATTACACGTTGGCCTGGTGTAAGAAAATTGAAACCCTCTGTAATCCCACCTTAAAGGAAATTACTCTGATTTCCATGTTCATGGCGATTCCATTATTGATGAGGCAAAGCGAATTGGCAGAGGTGGTGTCCAAAGACCTACATTAAGTGCAATATTTAAATTGTACCCCCTCTCTCAGTATGAGCTGTGACCTTCGGGTGCCATGAAAGCCCAGCCTTATAACCGAGGCAGTTAGTTTGCCTAAGGCGTATGAGATATAAGCATATGTATATTGATATATTGAGGTAGTTCGTCCCTCGGCAATGCAACGATGCAGCATATATATTTATATCTCGGTGTCCGGCGGACGCAGTGCCTGTGTCCGCTGATGAGAATGGGTATCTGGCTCCACAGCATGTGGGTGAATTTACTCGAGGTAGCGTATGCAGGGGTTTCAATCTCCCCTGCAAACCATTTGAATATAGGCCGCTGATTTATTACCTTATTTGGTCTGTCTTCTGTATGCAAATGCATTAGTGGGGGGTGGCTGGCAGTAGGGTTGAGGGTGGCGGCGGCAGTGGTTCTGTCGTTGGTGGTGAGGGAGGGGGGCACGCTTTGGTTGTATGCATAATGAGATTCCCAGGGTCATCCCTCTGGTGTGTCAGGGACCCGTTCTGAAGCAAGCCTCCAGGGGATGTAGAAGAAGATGGGTGGGGGTGGAGGGCGTCGGGGCGGGGTAGGAGAGCTAAGAGGAAGGTTGCAGGGGAATGGGCCGCACTAGTCCTCAGGTGCCCCCCGCACCGCCACCGCCAACCTTCGCGGCCCCTCCTAAACTCCTGGCAGTTCATCAGCCTATCTGCTGCCAGCTCCAGCTACCCCTGCCACCCAGTCTAGCTTGCACTAAGTGTCTTCTGTGACTCTTGGCTCAGTGGAAGTGCATTAGCCCCCATGACAATATATCCCCCTCCCCCGCCAATTATGGATCTGATCTGTGTGTTTAATAATTGCCCTCTTCAGACGCATTCAATTGTGTCCAAATGGGAGTGGAATTGATTTTTTTTTTTTTTTTTTTTGGGTTAGGATATTAGCCGATTACTTTGAGTGCTCCCCTAATTTGAATCGATTTGAATAATGGTTATTCATGTGATCTTTGCCTTTGCTACTGTGCCACGCAACGACACGCCCTCAAGGTGCAGCGCCGCCGCTGTGATAAGTGCACCGTACGCCCAAGCGCTGGCGTGCGCGCGCACAGTTTGATATTACACGTTGTTTCATAACTCGAGAAATGTAAAACGATTAATACGTTACAAGTTAGGGGATGCGAGGGGAAATTGCAGGGGCGCGGATTAACGCGTAATCTAAAGAGTCATCTCCTCAGACGATCACAATCGGGCTCAAATTGAATCAGAATCAGAACGGGGGCCTTTGAGTGTGGCGGTTTAAACTCTAAATAAATATATGGTTTTCATTTGCTTGCTCGCACGCGCAGTCGCATAAACCTGCTACGTCGGAATGAAAATTTATGAAAGAGATGCTCGGCCTTGACTCACTTTTCTCGAGCATATATGCAAAAAAACGCAGACCTGGCTGCTCTCATCCGTAACCGTGGAAATGCTACCCCGGTCATCCCATGTGTCTCTCAAAGAGACCTGGGGGACACAGACAGTGATTTACCCTCCCCTCCCCAATAGATAGACAATAGGTCTGTCTGACACTTAAAATATTAAAGAGTGGAATATGCACCGCTACGTTGATCTTCACTATCAATATTTAACATCCTCTTATGCATGTATGCTGAGTTGTCCAATTTCATTAAGGCCATTTGTCATCTTGGAGGGCACTGGTCTTGGGCCCTGAGGAGTACAGGGACAAACTGAGGGGGGGATTGTGTCACCAGCACCCATATCAGCGAGTGTGGGGACTAAGCTGCCGTCCTTACGGTATACACACAACAAACACACAAGTAGAATCTCCAGCAACATTGTTTCAAGTGAGTGTTGAGCAGCTGAAGCATCACCTGCAGTGTTGAATATGGACTGAACAAGTATAAAAATATAAATATATTTGGGCCGTAGATTAACGTGTCTGTGCAGCTGCTCTCGATGGAAGTGCACGAGCACGTGTTGTATTTCTCTAATTTGTCAGCTCTCTGAACAACTCAACACGGGGCTTTCATTTACGCTCTGAATGTCATTATGTGCGTACACGTTGCTTTTTTTTGGTCATTATAGAGAAAATGCATGAGTTCCTAAGAGAAAGGTGCAAGGAAGTATATAACCACAAATTGTGCATTCATCAGTTTGCTTCTCTTCTGTGGGCGTCGTTCTGAGCACGTCGACTAAGACAACGTGGTATACACGGAGCTCTATTTGCTACCCGTACATTTGGCTCGTGTTTATCACATTTCCTCTAACAATACATCTCGATTCCTAAAGGCACAGAATCTCAAATGTGACATTTTAACAACCCTTATTCCTTTCACGCTGCACCATTTCCTTTTTGCACTTTAGTGTCATTTTCATTCCAAACCTGAATTACCAATTTGTCTTTGTGGCACGGGCAATTTACATGCATCCGTTTCAGTTTTTTTTTTTATATGCAAAATGCACTAAAGTGTAGCATTTTTCCCATCACAAGGATATTTTCCCGGGTCTAATTTCATGGTTTTGATGGTGAGTGAGTCTGTCTCGGAGGAACTGTACCTCTTGTTCTCATAGCTCCTGGGTGACGTCTTGATGACAAGTGTCTTTAATATGCATGGAGAATGGCAGGTCCCACATTTTGTCCCCACAGTTTTGCATGTTGAGGGGAAATTGCCCAGCGTTGGGGCTGTGGTTACTGTAGAAGACGAATGTCAGTAACCATTCAGAAAGAAACCCTGGCTTTTTATGATTATTGCCTCTGTGTACCACCATTAAAAACGGAGTGGAGGGAATTGTCCGTGCAGCGTTTTTGGCTCTCTGTGCGGTGGCTAGGTTCCAGCAGAAAGGGTTGCACAGACATTTCCCTCTTACGAAGGAGGTACAGTGATCCCGTGCCAAACCCAGAGGCCTCGTGTCCTGCAATGGCACAGCCAGCCTTAAATGGAATCTGAGGGCTCATTTGCTCGCTTGCGGGAACACGTACAGGCGACGATGGCCCGAAACTCTGCAAAACGTACCGATTTTCGGCAGAACGTCAACATCTGAGCGTATGAAAGAAACGTCTGCCGGTATTAGTTGCATGTTGCAGCTGAGATCACGAGCGCCGGTGTAGGTGCAGGTGTCTTGGCTCTGTGGAAAGAGGTGCACTGCAGTTTCAAACATTTTTCAAACATTTTGCTAGCGTTTCAGTTCTTGTCATTATTTCATCACTGTGGTTTGTTCCAACTGACTGAATAAGTGCTAAAACACAAAAAGAAACAAAACCACAACCTTTTCTGTCGATGCTAAACGGCACATCCACCACATGAGAAGTCATCTTTATCTCATTTGACCTTTAAGTCGCCAAAAATAATTGTGGAAAACACGTATTTGCACCAGAATATGGAATCTTAGAGATATGAAGGCTTTTTTTTGTAAATAATAAAAAAGAAAGCATGCTCGCGATTAGTGCGGCTGCACAAAAACAGGTGTAAACATGCTCGGAGCGATCTCGCCGTGGCTGCGTAACGGCTTTCCTTTTAAACAAACACCAAGTTTGATCTGTCACGGGCGACTTTTAAAAATGACAATCAAAGGAGAGGAAAGAGATTGTTTTTAACGATTCCTGACGCTGAAAAATTGAACTTAATTATTCAACGTACAACAGATGCCCTACTCGCGTCGTCTGTTTGCGCGAGTTTGGCGAATACGTTGTAAAAGCACGCTTCCTCATAAAAATCATTTAGTCTCGTATTTAGTGCCAAAACCCTGATCAGTTCTGACAAAGCGAACACGGTCTTGTAATAATTTCTCAAGTTTTCCCTGCACGGAGTTCGCTCTCTTCTTTGAAACGCTGCAGAATAAGACGCATCACTCAGGCATTATATAGAACATGACAGGTGATACCCAATTATTGGAAACTTGAAAACTGTAAAGGCATCTCGGGCCACTCGGATATGTTTTATTTAAGAACGAATGCTAAATAAAGTCACTTGTTTGGGTTGTTTTGTGCTCACTGTTTGATTGCCTCCACTAATGAGTTTATGAAGCTTGTCTGTTTTTCTCCTTTCCTCAGTTTTTGTTGATTCCACCATCTCTCATCTCTCACCTAAATGATACTCAAACACACATGCACAAACGAGCACAGCGACACGTCGCACACACCTATTCACTTGCACACTAACCATCTTTTTTCCCCTCATGCACACAAACACACACACACCAAAAGACCTTTCACCCATATACATTAATTTCCTGCAACCTTAGTCGTAACTGCTCACCTACCTCTAACCTTTATCATAACCTCTTTTTTTTTGTCCTCCACCGGAAAGACACATTCCCATAACGCGACTGTGTAAACTGATTCGAGTCCCCGCAACACGAGTGATACTCAGACTACACACAAACGCGCACGCACACCTCTGGTGGCCATATCCGCCACACTTCTTACTGGCGCTAATCAATCTTACAATACATTCATCATCAGCGCCCCACCGCAGGCTCCGTCCTGCTGAGTGAAATCTCATTTAGGCCTCTTTGGATGTTTCGCTGCGGAAATACGCAATTACATCATGGACATGGAGGGACCGGGCTTGGCGGGGAGCAGCCACTGACAATTAGACACCAAACAGACCAGGTATGAACTGTGTCGCTGCACACCAATGAAGAAGAGCTCAGTATTTAAAAACTCTATCTAACTGTAGAACTGTAGATTGAGGATAGTTTAACATTTAAACCCCTTTTTTTAGTTACATTTACCTGTAGCTTGCCCCATTTTTCCTTCAGATCTGCCCTAAATCTTCATGGCATTAGTATCAACAAGGTGCTTAAAACATTCGTCAGAGATTTTGATCCATCTCCAGCTCCATCACATCCCAAACGTGCTTCACTGGATTAAATCTGGTAAATATCGAGGCTATTTGAGTGCAGTGAACTCACTGTCATGTTCAAAAAACTGATTTGACCGATACACTGATGATCTGTGGTCATCAAAGGATGAACATGGTAGGCTGTGGAGCTTAAATAATGCTCATTTAGTACTAATGAGCCTAAACTGTACCAAGAAAATGCCCCCACACTATTACCAGCACCCTGAACTGTTGATTAAACTGAGGATGGATCCATGGTTCACAGAAATTGAGACTGAGCAGCCCAGGCACTGCTTTGTGTTGTATATTCAGAGATGCTCTTCTGCACACCGTGTATGTAATGAGTGGTTCTTTGACTTCCTGTCGCCTTCCTACCAGCTTGCAGCAGTCAGACGATTCACCTTTGACCTCTGGCACCAACAAGGCATTTTCAACTGCTAACTGGGTTTTCTCCTCTTTTTCTGAATATTCTGCAAAAACTAGCAGATCAGCCGTTTTAATATTGATAATAATAATGGATTGCATTTATATAGCGCTTTACAATGCCACTATTCATTCACTCTCACATTCACACACTGGTGGAGGCAACTACAGTTGTAGCCACAGCTGCTCTGGGGCAGACTGACAGAAGCGAGGCTGCCATATCGCGCCATCGGCCCCTCTGGCCAACACCAGTAGGCAGTAGGTGAAGTGTCTTGCCCAAGGACACAACGACCAGGACAGAGAGCCCAGGGATCGAACCGGCGACCTTCCGGTTACAGATATGCTTCCCAACCCCCTGAGCCTCGTATAGGTCACCACCCAGATGCAGTGCTAACACATAGAAACAACCACTCACATTCACGCCTGTGGACAATTTAGATTCACCAGTCGGGCTTGCTCAGAGTGGTATGGCTGTAAGCTTACAGACTGTTTGTTATTCTTCAAATCATCATTATCTTGCAGATTTATTGTTCTATTATTCTGGACTCACTGACTCGTTGAGTCAGAGGGTTAAAGGTCAAAAGAATATGACACAATAAATATATAGAAAACTTTTTAAAATGTAAAACATTTGAAAACTTGTAAGCATCTTTCTGCAGTTCTGTAGGGCATATTTGTTGGTGGTGCCTTTTAACATTATGTTGATGATTTACTGACACAGATTTGTTACATATTTGAATTTGATCATGTATTCTGTTATATTTTTGTATCTAAAGGCTTAGTGACTATGTATAAGAAATACACATATACACTCACCAGCCATTTCATTAGTTCATCAGTTAACTCTTTTCCGGACTGTGTTGGGAACCTTTTTGGCTAACCATAGAGATGGTTGAGTGGGAAACCCAGTAGATTAGCAGTTTTTGAAATACTCAGATAAACAACCATGCCATATCAACGTAATTTAAATAATCTTTCTTCCCCATTCTGATACTTGCTTTGAACTTATAAAATGGCCTGTGAGTGTATATGTAAGAGAATAACTTTTAGAATTTTGACGGTCGCCCCGGTCGAGTTTTGAAATGCTCAGACCAGCCTACAGCTACTGCGCCACATTCAAAGCCACTTAAATCACTTTACTTCTCATTCTGCTGCTCGACAAGTTCAGCATCTTGTCTTGACCGTGAGTTTCTGCCACATAATCAGCTGATTGGATATTTGGATGAATAAATAGTTGATGAGGTGAGTGTATGATGCTGTTAATGATTCATTTGTGTGTAAAATTGCACAGAAATAATACAAATATCCATTGTTTGCCTCTGATATATGTTGTCAAGCATGAAACAGCATACAGCCAAAGCACCTCAACGTGATATGCAAACGGACTGCGTGAGTAATTGTACTCAGTTACATTCTACACCAGGTTATTCATTAAAAATGGCTTAAGTTGACATGAGAATTAGACCGCAAAGCAGCTAAAACCGGAGTCCATTTTCATTTCTGTAAGATTTACACCACAAATGAGACTTAGTTATGGATTCATGGAGCAGCAATGAGATTTTAGAGTATTGGTTTGGCAAATCCTTAAATTAGCCCTGTTTTGTTTTGCACGGTGAGTTTACAGAAAAGGACACGTGGAGCCGTTATAAGCACCGACTACAGGCAACTCTCAGCTATTTTAAATCAGTAGTTGTTTTCTTTGTTTTAGAATGAAATCACTCTTTTCCTTTTTTTAAAATTCCTCCTTAAATGCTTTTACTGTCAGATATGATATCTGCTGCACCTCGACTTTCTTGCCCATATAGGAGCTGTCAATTACAAGCATTATTTCACTAAAATTTGATTTCATTAAAATAAGCCTGAAATCCAGCTTACCTTTACATATCACATTAGTGTCACTAACCAACCTTACATGGCTTGTTTGTTCCACCAGATTTCCCTCTGCTGCTTTGAGACTGTGATGTGTTGAATGCATCGGTGGCAGCAGAGGGAATTCAAGGTAACTTACTGTAACGTGTACTCTTCGAGTGTACTCTCTTGTAAGCACTCGATTGCTCTGATCTCCCATGGACACGTGATATTGTGCGTCGGCTTTTTTAAAAACACGTTTTTAAAGAAGGAACGATCTTAGACGAATAAAGCGTTAAAGGTGGCGCTCGAGATGACAGTCGGCACAGCTGGGAGGCGGTGAAATGAAACACAAAGGCTCATCCATTAATTATCACTCTTTCACTCACTAATTTCAAGAAAATATAATTGGTATCTTCACAATGGTTGTGACACAACTGGACTGTGACTGGAATGTGACAGTGAATAACAAAATCAGGAAACTGCTCTCCTTCAGATATGTTTGTGTGTGTGTGTGAGTGTGTGTGTGTGTGTGAGTGTGTGTGTGTGTGAGTGTGTGTGTGAGTGTCTGTTCACACAGCCTCTAACTTATGATTGTGAATGAACATGCACGAGTACAGTGCAGGTGCGTGCACGTGTACATGCCCGTCTGCGTGCAGGGTTCACAGGCCCAGGCTTTGACATTCACGCTACACCACCTACGCACTGGGGTCCCATCTCGAGGTCATTTACATATCTTTGAAAGACAGATTGAAAAGAAAGAGAAAGGAGAGGGGCGAAGGGGAGGGTGGGAAGAAGGGAGATAGATGGAGAGGAAGAGAGAGCGATGGAGAGAGTGTGAAAAAGGGAGGAAAAAGAGAGGAAGACCAAGCCCGAAGATTACAATTCCCCCCATCTAGAAAATGAGGGGGAAAAGGCAGGGTGTGTACGGGGCCTACTGGGAGGATCCTTATTCATATTTGTGTGTGAATTGTTTATCACGGTGACAGAAGCGTGCCAGGGCTGAGATAAAGGCAGCGCTCCATCACGGGGCTGTGACAGCGGGAGGACACGCCGCGCACTCACCGCAGCAGCCCCAGAAATATTATTAATAGATGCTGACTTGATTTGCCACGATTGCAGCGTCTTGGCACCGCTTGATTGTGGCCTGTGAAGTTCCGTCCAAAGGGGAAGCTATTTTTCATGAAGTGACAGAAGTCTTCGCGATTTCTATCCCCTCCCCATCTCTCCCTCCTTTCCTTTCCCTACCCCCTCTTCTCCTCCTCTCCTGCCTTCCTCCCTTCAGTCGAGCAGTTGCATCTCTTTCCAAGGAGCTGATATGCAAGGCTGCTTATTATGAGAACAGTGTCAGATTTAGAGAGAAAAAGCCAGACGGGGACCGGGAGAAATAGTGGCTCCTTTGATGGGATGGCCTGCGAGATGGCCTGCAGATGATATCCGGTGTGAGCGCGCCGTGCGTGCGAGCGTGCCGCGCGAGCCTTCAGTAGTTTCGAGCAATATCACAGCTTTTAGGAATATTGGAAAATTCGTTATCACATGTGCACATACATAAATTCATAAGTTCACACAAAGCTGGTAAACACAGGTTTCCTTTAAACACACACACACGTGCGAACGTCGACGGCGGCGATGATGCGCGCATTAGCCGCCCCTTGCTCGCGGCGCGGCTTGGATGAAGAGCAGAGCAATTTACAGTACAGAGCGGGAGAAATCCTTTCCATACTGACAACATGTGAACCCCCCCGCTCCCCGAACACGTCCACCCTCGTTCGACACAATATCTCGCTCACGCCGCGGGAGGCTCGCTTTCCCTTTTTCCCCCCTCCCCGTTTAAACTGCTCTCTGGGTGTGTGCTCGTGCAGCCATGAGAGGGCATTGCAGTCCCAGATGTGTGAAGAAAGTGTGAACAAACTTGGTTTTTGCCCGTCAAAGTTCAGCTCGCGCACACGTCGCCTTTGACAAATGGGTTCGCGACTCTGATTTGAATTTCAATCCCGGGCCACCAACAAGTTTCGCAGGCGTCCTCCCCCCCCCCCCCGAAGTGCCAAGTGGCACGAAAAGATCAGTGACGATATTTGACAATGAAATAGAGACAGAAACCTTTGTATTGAACGGTGTCATCTCAAAACCGCAGACGAGCCTCAAGTGAGGGGAGTTGAAAGAGGTACAGTGAGATCGCGACATCTGTAGACCGCCGTCATAACGGCAGGGCCGCCTCACCCCTCCTGACCTTGTTTGCTTAGAGACTTATCAAAACGACCATGAGATCAGAACACGGCGGAGTTTCTCAGGTCTGTCTTTGTCGCCGCGCATACACACACACACCTGCGCCTTGCAACCGCAGGCTCTGTCCTCATTGGCGTGGAGACGGGAAGGAGCCTGCGGTCACACACACACACATACACACTTGTACGCACACAAATATACATTGCAGCGGAGTGCTGCGCTGGTGGGGCCCTAACCTCATACAGGATGTGCGCTTGTCTCCGTACAGCCCTTATCTCTGCGCGCTGCACTGCTACTGCAGCCCAGAGGCCACAGTGTGGGTGTGACACCTGCCAGGGAGAGAGAGGGAGGAAGAGGGGGGGTGCAGAGAGAGAGAGAGAGGGAGCAGGAGAGCTGACAGAAGAAACAGAGACAACTTTTCAGAGGATAGGCTCGTAATTTGACTATTAAGTCTCTTTTAGCCTTTCTTACACCGTAATGAACGAAGCTGGGAAAACAAAAAACAAAAGCGGCGAGGCCCCGGGTTGAAGAAACAATCCCCCTCGCTACGGTCCACAAATGCGCACGCATTTCTTCGAAAACTGCGGGAAATCTCTTCAGTCTCCTGACAAATAGTCGATGTTCGGCATCGTCTGACAAATTAATCCCAATAATATTCAAATGCAGCGGCGGCGGCGGCGTTGGCAGCAGCGGGTCATCTTTATTCAGCATTACACTTTCCACGCCCAACGTTGTTTATTCAATCTGCACCCGTGCCGACCAGCCGCCGTCTACTTTGGAGTGTTCTGTTTTTCCAGCAATCTGTTTCTGATATTGCTCTATTTTCCTCAGACGGAGTGATATTTTCACACTGGCCTCGTAATATTACACCACCCTTAATGGAATCACGGCGCCGCCACCCCTCCCCAACCGAGTCCCCCTCGATTTGAAGAAAAAAAACTCTCATTCAATTAAATCAAAACCTGGAATACTGTAGCTTTTAATTGAAAGGGAATTATCCTCTATATGATTTCAGAAACGATCTCTGGGGAGGTAGCGCTTGCTTTTCAGCAACTCACCAATTAGACACTTGTCTCTTAAATGGAAACTACCTCCAAAGGAAATGCCCTGCATTAGGGCTTAATGATTTGGGCACTTACCAATTACGGTAGCAATGAATTTCTTTTCTCGTTAAAACAAGACATCATTTTATGGATTCATAAAAAGCTGCTTGTGCATACTGCCGAGGAGCGTTTCAGGGCGTCGCGTTCCTTAGAATACCATTTATTTAGTTACGTAATCGTTCCGGCGAGGGGAATATATTAAGAAAACGAAGGAGCAGATTTTAACAGGTTAAATGATCTGAAAGGAGAAAATGTGTCCGACGTTTAAACTGTTCTCGGATCGTCGGTTTGACCACTAAGTTTTTTCTCTGTAAGCCTGTGATCAGAACAAGAGTCCGGCGCAGCCGTGACACTGACAAAAGAGGGCAGCAGGCTGCTACTGAATGACCGCTGAGGAAAAAACACACAAAAAAAGGAAAAAGAAGGGAAAAGGAGAGAGCGAGATTTGGCCAGAGAGAATCTGGGTCTGGTTTTGCTCACTGAAGAGGGTCTGCCTGGCTGCTCGCCTGCCTCCCTGGCTGTCTGTCTGTGTGAGTGACTGTGAGATTGGTTTATTTTAGTTCATCATCTCGCTCATCAATCTTTTACATGGGACTGGGTCAGCAAAGATGACAAAAGTGAATCGCTTATGTGGTCTAAAGTTTCTGGCAGCGACTCGGTGTGAGTAAACACAAAAGACTTGCTCTTCCCTTTCTTCTTCACCCCCCCACACACACATCCACCCACCAGCACCACCATCCACCCCTCCTCCCCTGTCACCCGCTCCCAGTTTCTGTCTCTTGCTCTCATTCCCCATCACACGCCCTCCGCTCACCCCGTTTCCAGAGATATATGAAGGCAATGTGTGGATCTGGTTGGCTTTGTGAACTAGGTGCCAGACCACATCTGAGACGCTGTGCTGAGGGAGCAGATTGCACGGTGACGTCTTTCTCCTCTCTGTTCCTTCTCTTCTTGCACGTCTTCTTTTCCTCCTCAGAAGGTGTTGCGAGTGGCCACTGATTGATAGGTTTCTCAGTTTTTCCATGCATCTCACTGAACTAAAGAAAAAACAAAATAAAACTGTGCCGCTCTTCCAAAAGTCCACTCCGGAGTAATTCTCGATCATGTAATCAGCTGAGCGACTACTGTACTGCAGCCTGCGTGGGCGGGGCGGGACATGTGACGACGGCCCACCGACAGTTCTAATCAGGAGCGAAATGCAGAAAAGATGCGAGAAAAAAGAGAAAGTAAATGAAAAGATGAGCATGGAAAAAGTGGAGTCTCCACTTGACCTTTTGAATTCAAACACATGTCAGATGTTGTAAAGACTTCTCAAAAACACAGGGGCAGAGGGAACGCTGGGACATTAGGGAAGCCTCAGAGGGCCACATGAGATTACTCACAGCTTTCATATGTTCATCATGGAAAACTTAAATAGGATGGGAAAGGTAAGATTCACTTCCCGTGACCTTTTTCCTGCCGAGCGACTGTTTAATGACCAGAGATGGGCAGTAGCGCATTACTTGTAACGCGTTACTGTAATCAGATTACTTTTTTCAAGTAACGAGTAAAGTAAGGGATTACTATTGCAAAAACGGTAATTAGATTACCGTTACTTTCCCGTAGGAACGCTGCGTTACTGCGTTACTAAAACCGTGATTTTTTTGCGAGAATGTCTCATGACAGTGACGTAAGCGAGTGCGACGTTCGTGACAACAGCTGTGTGCAGATCAACAATGGATCATATATCGAGTACAGGAGAGAGTATGAGCGTGCAGCGTTTAAAGCGTGGAAGTACTGACCTTACTTTGAGTTTAATTCCATAAAAAGTGACAAAAACATTAGTGTCCGTTGTGCGTGGGAAGAAAACTTCTTTTTACAGCAAAAAACCCCTAAACTTCCGAGCAAGCACCGAGTAGCTACGACGTAATGGGAAACTCACAGAGAAACTCGCGGATTCTTCAACTGACCGCTGCACACCTGCACCAGGGTAACCCTCCGCCTACCCCACTCCTGCTTTACAGGTGAAAATAGAGCAACAGGACCGCTAGTCTTTGACTTTATTTATTTTCTGCTGTGTTTTACTTGCATCTATTTGAAAGACTGAGTGTAAACACACAAAATATTTTATTTTATGTGCTGGAATGTGCAGAAAATAAGTTTAAATGTTAAACAAATTTCTTCCAGTCAGAGAATGGTGCATAATTTTGCTTGATGCATAAAGTTAAAAGATTAAAACTAATAAAACAACATTTGATTACATTTTGTATGATGGATTAAGTAGAAAAAGTAGAATTGGGCTGAAAGATCTATCGCTTTATCACCTATTCAGGTTGTAAATCGTGTTTTTAAAAAGTAACTAAGTAATTAATTACTTTTGAAAATAAGTAATCAGTAAAGTAACAGGATTACTTTTGGGGGAAGTAATCACTAATTAGTTACTGATTACTTTTTTCAAGTAACTTGACCAACACTGTTAATGACACATCAGGCTGTCGTGTAAATTTTATGAAGGCGAGATTTTACATTTGTTCGTCATAATAAGCTGCACGCCCATATAAAGTTTTTTTAAATTACAGCTACTGATTGCTTTATTTCTTAAGCTGATTAACTTAAAAGACAAAAGCTTTCCAAATTTAAATATTTTGATTGCATGCTATATGTAGTATTTAATTAAGCCTTAAATTAAAGGGCTGATTAAGTCAACTCAGATATTTTCAGTTAATGCGACTTTGTTTTCACAATTTCTCCTTTAATTATTTTATTTGCGTAAAAGCACTGTAGCTCCATTGCTTTAGGCAGCTGTGAGTAATGTATACCTTCTTAAATTAAATGTGGCAATTACTTATATCTAAACGCAATCATAAATCATTAGTGCCGCCTTACATAAAACTTCTGTTGACTGATTACCCGCTTCTGATCAGCATCAGTAAGAGATCTTGAAGTTAAATTCCAAAATCTTCCCTTTTTTTTCATTTGTTACAATGAGCAAAGTAGCACTCTGCACGCCGTGTGCTACTAGATCTGCAGTCAATATCCCAGTGATGCACCTCACTCTGTTACAGCTTTGATATTCTAACACGAAGGCACATAAAGACAACCTCAGCTGCTGAACCGTGATCATAATGGAACAACTCAGCATGACCGAGCAGGCAGAATATTTAATGTCCATAACTTGCAAAATACCAACTTCCGCTCTGGACACTGCAGTATTAATGGATTAGTGCAAGTTATAACACGAAGACGAAATAGAAAAGAATAAGAACTGAAACTACAAACGAAGAATCTGTTTCATCGACTCAAAAAAGGGAGAAAATGTCACAGAAACTCAACAGATTGAAGCAGAATCATTGAAAAAAACATTTGCAGTGCGCAACAACAACAATTACTCCGAGCACATGTGTTTCTGTTGATTTCTCTGTACATATCTGTCCACTTTGGTTGAGGTGAGGCAGCTGCAAAGGCCACAGCTTATAAAGTACTTCTTGGTAATACTCATCAACCCATCCTGTGCTCCTCCCCCCTCTTCATTTAGGTAGGCAGGTGCACCCAAACCATGCTACGCTACAACATCTAAGAAGCACCAGATTATCCCTAACACAGGACACGAGCTGGGCAAGCACCACTGACAAGGGCTCTTTTGGCTCAACTCACTTTGCTGTTTCATTTTTTAATAAAGTATATTTAAGCTATCATCTGTGTGCACAGTTGGACTTGCACCCTCAGAGAGACATGACTCAGCAACCGACGCTCTCACGTCTCACACACCGTTTTTCTTTTTTCCTTCTGCGCTTACTGATGACATCACAAGTCTGAACTCTAACCTCCTGGAACTAGTGAACTAAAATACCACTGAAAATGTGTCCAAAAACAAAATACAATTAAATCAGTATACTCTTTAGATATTCAGAAAATGTCCGTTTTATAACCACTCTTAGATTGCAACATGTGCACTGTACAATAAGCTAAATGTAGATTTAGGACAATACTGCAAGAGATACACTAGGCTACCTTTACACATGCTTCAAATGCACTAAACTCCTCTTAACTGCACTGTTATTGCAGTAACTTTAAAAATATTATTTCTCTTTGTGTACTTTTGCAGCAGTTTCCTAGTTGCTGGTGTTTTCTAAAGTTGCAGTGCAAATGTGACCTCTCAGGGCCACCCTATAAATCAGTCAGATAGACAATTAGTTTGTGTCCATTAAATGTCACAGGTTAACACAATTTCTCTAAAGCCCGAGGTGACGGATACAAACGAGTTGAGCACAGTTAAAGATGTTCAGTTTTCCACAAAAGACTAAAAATAAAAAAAATAAACCTTGCACAACTGAATATAAGCGGAGCATTAAGTGACCTTACACCGTTTAGTTGCAGGTTAGGAGTTAAAAACATCTTTACTTCTCAGTTTTATGTATTAGACGCTTATTTAAATGAATCCTTAGTCATCTGTTATCTTTTAAAAGTCCCGGCTGTGCAAAATATGCGAATAGTTCAACATAACAAGATACACTCTGACTGTATTTTATAGATGCAGATGGAAAGCAGCTAGTGGCTAATCTGGCACAAACCAAAGAGATCAATGCTGTTTTTTTACATGATGCATAAAAAACACATATAACAAAAGTTAAACTGACACATAAAGTCTGCTTGCATTACATCCCATCCTGTGTGTTACATTAAAAACTAGAAACACCAGATAAACGTCTTTAAGGCTTAAAGGTTAAGAACAAACAACAAACAAAACTTGCGGTGAGCAGCTGGAAAGAAAAACTCTGCCTTAGCCAAACTGTGAAAACACAACTCTGCAGGAACATGTGACTCACCACACAAACTGCTACGCCACAAACGTGATCAGCGCCTTTCCAATGCGGCCCTTTGCCGCCCTTTCTCTCGCTAACCCGCACACATATAGCGCGCAGCGAACGCAGGGCAGGGTCGGCCAGCGCACATGAGAGGGACGCTTTGAAAAATAAGCCCTCATTTGGACAGAGTGGATTCAGATGGTTTGGCTGCAGCTCAAAGGCGAGCAGCTCTCTGGGTCAGCTTATTATTTCAATGGATGCAAGGCGCTGATGTTCTCAAGTGTGGTGCACTTCAATCAAGCAGCGCGGCAGCTCAGCACATGGGTCAAGGCTACAGTCTCATCTTTCGGGTCTGAACCGACTGAAAGGCTGTCCTGTAGCGGTTTGGACCGGGCACTGCTATCCCCTACCCCCCTGCGCCCCAAGTCTTCTGTATGAGACAAACTGGGCACCCCCCCCCTCAAAAAAAAAATAAAAGTGCAGTAAATTGAATTCAGCTGCAGTAAGGGAATCCCAGCCCTGACCGGGAAAAAAAGGAAGAAAGAAAAATTACTGAAAGATGCCAAGTTTTGCAGGAGTGAGGAAGAGAAAAGGCAGATGTTTAATTTCCTTCAGTGTGTGAGCGGTGGGGCTAAGAGGTGTGGATATATGTGGGTGTGTGTGTGTGTTTGGGGGGGTGTTTGTGTTTGCACAGAAAAATATTTTTTGACTCTTATTCTTCTCAAACAGCACAGAGTGTAATTAACATAAGCAGAGACTCTGAGCAAAAACAAACAATTAAACCCGTGAGTCACACAAAAATATGGAAGTAATCTTTGTTGTTTCGTCTTTATCTTACTTTCTGGCCGCTCTCAAGTGATTCCTTGCTCCGTGCGTTTACTTGTGTAAACACGCTTTTGTTTGTTCGGCCGACGACCGATTATTACCATAAAGGATTGCCTTTCCACTTTTAAAGTTGTGGTAGTGGATTTCATAAACACCGGCTGCAATTAAGTCACACTACAATTGACCGCACAGAACAGGAGACACCTAGCACACACACACGCCTGTGCAGCCGCACGCGCACACAAACAAAAAACGAAAAGTAATAAACACTTAACACAACAGAGTGAAACACAATCACAGCTGAATGAGAGCCATCATGTGCGCTTGACCGAGCCTGCGCCTCTCTGACTGGTCAAAGGCAGCCTTGCGAGAAGGTTAACCGGACTATATTTGTTGTTATTCCACTGTGGGCATCTGTTCCATTGCTTACATTAGCAGTTATCGACTGCACCAATATTTGTCATGGCCCCGGAGTTGTGTAATTCAGACTTACCAAAGCGTACCATCCGCCACCATGGTCTGTTTCCCCCTCTAGCCATGCCCTGATAGGGTAATGTGGGGTGTAATGATGGCCAATTAGAAGGGATCACGAAGCAGGACGTGCAAACAGAACCCAACAGACCTGATCTGAAGGTGCGGCGCCCTGCTGTGGCTGTAGGCGACGTAGCTATCGCCTCGCTTTCCCTGGTGCTGATCCGTTATCGGCATTCCTGCTAATGAATAAGGACTTCATCGAAGGCAAACTGATCTGAAATCTGCGTCCCTGAGAAACATCACGGGGGATTACGGTACGACTGCGCTGGGCAGTGTAAAATAGTCGGACCACCCAGCTTCCAGCCCCAAAAAGCCCATTGTGCAGCCACACAGGCAGCACCTTGATTCATAACAGAGCTGATGGTCTACGTCTGAATGAGTGCAGTATGTGGCGAGAGAAGATAACCTCCAGCACTTTGTATCAGTAATTGGCCCTGATGAATTGAACAGCCTTAGAGATTTGCTTGGTGCAAATTGAATAACGGTTGTTTTCCTGCTGTAGATGTATTCGATAATGATACTGCACAATGACCTGTGTGTTTGTGCGCAGGTCAATGTGTGTCTTTCTGCTCCTCATGTTACAATTCAGAAAACTTGGCCCTATTGTTTGGGTGACTTTGGCTTTTCTTCCTCATTGTCTGCGGTCCCGCAGACTGAAGCTAATTGCTGTTTCCTCTAAATGTGTGTTTTCTGCTGACCTTGTACGTCTGTGATCAAACTCTAGTAACACAAATACAAACAAACTTCACTAATTCTGGGGGGGTATTTTCACTAGTGTATCATAGTTGATTCATGGCTTTATGACTCTTCTACATCATCAAGTGTGATTTCCCTCCCTGAAAACCTCAGTGAATCCTGAAATCTAATCCTGAAAAGACTTAGCGAGTATTATGCATATTAAAACTCATATAAGCAGATGAATATTTAAATATCTAAGAAAAATGTCAACCCTCTATTTTCAAAAAACTTCTGGAGGTTATTTCACGCTTTTAAATTTAAATGGTTCGGGGGCTTTAATAATTCTATAACAGATAATGAAAATGTGATATAAATCTCCGCAATATTGTGCCCATGTGGTGATAGTTGTGTAGAGCTGTTAATGCCTGATTAAACAGCCTCGTTTTCTTTTTAGAAAGACTATAAAGATTGTAGTTTATCTGTATATTAGGGATGGAAGGAAAAAACATCAACCCAGTTTAGTATCCCGATGTTTCATGTGTATGTCCAATGTCTATATTTTAAATTAAATAGTAAATAATAAATAAAATAGTTTGATAATGCATTCTGGTCCTGAGATGGTTGCAGAGAAAACTACCCACACTTAGCTTAGCAAAGCTACCTACTTAACTCGTGGTGAGTAAATGGTTGCCCAAAAAAACATGGTATTAAAAACTTTTCTGCTGAGAAACTTTGCATGGACATCGTCAGATATACAGCAGTTATTATTATCTATGTGTTAAGTGTTCAGAGCACAGAAACAGCTTTAGTGAAGGTTACAAATGATCTTCTTATGGCCTCTGACAGTGGACTCATCTCTGTGCTTGTCCTTCTTGACCTTAGTGCAGCATTCGATACTGTTGACCATAATATCCTGTTAGAGCGATTAGAACATGCTGTAGGTATTACAGGTATTGCACTGCAGTGGTTTGTATCATATCTATCTAATAGACTCCAATTTGTGCATGTAAATGGAGAGTCCTCTTCACACACTGAGGTTAATTATGGAGTTCCACAGGGTTCAGTGCTAGGACCAATTCTGTTTACATTATACATGCTTCCCTTAGGCAGCATCATTAGAAGACATAGCATACATTTTCACTGCTATGCAGATGACACCCAGCTCTATCTGTCCATAAAGCCAGATAACACACACCAATTAGTTAAACTGCAGGAATGTCTTAAAGACATAAAGACTTGGATGGCCACTAACTTTCTGCTTCTTAACTCAGATAAAACTGAGGTCATTGTACTCGGCGCTGAAAAGCTTAGAAATATGGTATCTAACCAGATTCTTACTCTGGATGGCATTACCTTGGCCTCCAGTAACACTGTGAGGAACCTTGGAGTCATTTTTGATCAGGATATGTCCTTCAACGCACATATTAAACAAATATGTAAGACTGCGTTCTTCCATTTGCGCAACATCTCTAAAATTAGAAATATCCTGTCTCAGAGTGATGCTGAAAAACTAGTTCATGCATTTATTACTTCCAGGCTGGACTACTGCAATTCATTATTATCAGGATGTCCAAAAAACTCACTGAAAAGCCTTCAGTTAATCCAAAATGCTGCAGCAAGAGTACTGACAGGGACTAGAAAGAGAGGGCATATTTCTCCTGTTTTGGCTTCCCTTCATTGGCTTCCTGTTAAATCCAGAATTGAATTCAAAATCCTGCTCCTCACATACAAGGTCTTAAATAATCAGGCCCCATCTTATCTTAATGACCTTGTAGTACCATATTACCCTATTAGAGCACTTCGCTCCCACTCTGCAGGCCTACTTGTTGTTCCTAGAGTATTTAAAAGTAGAATGGGAGGCAGAGCCTTCAGTTTTCAGGCCCCTCTTCTGTGGAACCAGCTTCCAGTTTGGATTCGGGAGACAGACACTATCTCTACTTTTAAGATTAGGCTTAAAACTTTCCTTTTTGCTAAAGCATATAGTTAGGGCTGGACCAGGTGACCCTGAATCCTCCCTTAGTTATGCTGCAATAGACGTAGGCTGCCGGGGGATTCCCATGATGCATTGAGTTTTTCCTTTCCAGTCACCTTTCTCACTCACTATGTGTTAACAGACCTCTCTGTATTGAATCATGTCTGTTATTAATCTCTGTCTCTCTTCCACAGCATGTCTTTTATCCTGTCTTCCTTCTCTCACCCCAACCGGTCGCAGCAGATGGCCGCCCCTCCCTGAGCCTGGTTCTGCCGGAGGTTTCTTCCTGTTAAAAGGGAGTTTTTCCTTCCCACTGTCGCCAAAGTGCTTGCTCATAGGGGGTCATATGATTGTTGGGCTTTTCTCTGTATCTATGAAGCGCCTTGAGGCGACATTTGTTGTGATTTGGCGCTATATAAATAAAATTGAATTGAATTGAATTGAATTGAATTAAGTTCTCCGTTTGTGTTTCTGTCATGTGATACGCTAAACGTAGGAGAGCGTTACGTGACTTAACGGTCACGAAAATTTTTAAAAACTTAAATAGGAAATATAATTTCCTAAAAAAAATGCAAATTCTAAAAAAACCACAAATACATGCACATAAAAAGTAGTGTGTCACCATGGAAACCAACAAAAGGCAACGTTATAAAAGACTTGATCATCCCTGTATTTTAACATCGAATGAGGATATTTTTCTAAAGCAATTTTTTTAAGTAAACCTAACCAATCGACATATTTGTAATTGATGATATTTTCTAAAAATGTGTATGACTCAAACTTAGCTCTCTGGTGTCCTCCACAGTTCCTAAATGCAGACTTTCTTCTTGCCTTTTAAAGAGCACATATGAGAGCGAACTATCCAATTATCAGGCAGAGCCAGACACTATCCTCGTGATTTACCTGCAGATTAATTGTGGCCATTTGATTATATCAAACGTTTATAATATTTAGGAGTTAAATAAATATGACAAAACGAAAGTGTGGCCCCTTGCAGTTAGTCCGATAAAATCTAATAAAGATCAGTGAATGTGCCAGTGAGCTGCACAGATCAGATGCAGGAAAAGCATTTCAATAAGTACACAACTTCAAATGCAACATTAGCTCTGGTGCATCTAAGGGTGTTATCAAGTAATAAAGCCCACTGGCAAGCACAGTACTGACAGTTTTAATCTCACCTGTTGTTCACCTGAGCTTTGCCTCATCTCTGGGTCTCTTTGACTGATTGACAGGTAAGTAATTCAAAGTGTCCCCTCCCCAAACTCTACCGAAAGCCGAGCCGAAACCACTGTAGCCACTGTAGGTAGAGGAAGCTACAGGGGAGCAGTGTGTCATGAGCTATGAGAAGAATCAAAAGTGCAAATTGTTTTGAAGACCTGGAACGTAAGCAGGTCTGCATCTAAGGCTACATCCACACGTACACAAGTATTTTTTTAAATCCACACGTGCAGTTTTGAAACAATATCTCCGTCCACATGTGAATGCCAAATCCTAACAGTGCAGAAATGTTGGCCAATCCAAAATCTAGAAGCCTGGGAGGGAAAGAGTAAACAGGGTTTTGTGTCTTCTGAAAAGTTTTTGTGTTTTTCTGGGAGGGCAGCTAATTTTGTGTTACTTTTCAAGTGCCTCCATCATTTCCTGTTTATAACTAAAGACAGTATTTTGGCTGGTGTAGACTCACAACTTAAGGAATGGACAAAACACATACAGCATACATAAGTTTAATGTTAAAAAATTAATTTATTCAAAACCAATGTCGTGATTTGGGTTGTGAGAGCTCTGTGTTGACTGTAGAAGCCACATCTGAAGCTCACGCTGACTCTGTCTCAGTGTTGCCAACTCCTCAGTAAGGAAAATCGCTATTGGCTGTCCTAAAAGTCGCTAAATGATGTCATCACCTAATTTGCATAATTGGTCATGCTAATGTAATTGTAACCTACGTTGTTGGAGAGAGAAATAACATCGTGGAAGAGACATAAAGTGAGTAAAAAACGTCCTAAATGCATTTAGAGTTTATTTAGAACTACAAATTAAATTTCTTTTAGCAATTATTGTTTTTTTTAATGTCACAATTCCAACCTTGCTCCTTTATCCGGGCTTGGACCGGCAAAAGTGACCCGAAATAGGCACTCTGGTGGAGTTACTTTGTGTGTGTGTGTGTTTATAAGTAGTTTTAAACCTTGTGATCCACAAAACAGCATAAGAGTAAAACAGTAAAAGAAGAACTGACTGCGTTACAGCACCCGCTCCTTGTTGAGAGTAAAAGCGATATGCGCTTTCAGGTCTTTTTTTAGCGACTTTTTTTTAGAAAAAAAGTCGCTAGGGGGTCTGAAAACTCGCTAAATGTAGCGACAAAGTCTTTAAGTTGGCAACACTGCTCTGTCTTTCTAAATGGAGGGACAGTAACTGTGTGTGTACATGTGCGCGTGTAAAAACTGCACATAGTAATATTAACTGTAACAGTATTTTGTCTATACCCGCTAATGTTGAAATTAATCTCATGTAAACAATAACGTGGTGCACAGAGTGACGTCAATAAAGGCGCACACCTTTGACGTTGCGTCCACAGGTGAATGCTAAAAGTTTTCAAAACATCTCCAACCTGAAAGGAGTTTTTAAAAATCTCAGTTTTCCGTGATCCAAAACGCTGTTTACGTGTGGACGAAAGGACCAAACGCATCGAAAATTCTGCGTTTTCAAAAATACCCGTGTACGTGTGGACGTAGCCTAAAGCACTTTGGGTCAACTTCTGTTGTTTAAATCTGCTGCAGGCTATAAATAAAAGGTTTCATCGTTTTTCACAGTGCATGTTTAAGGTATATTTTTTAATTTCCCCCCAAAAAATGTATTTAACATAATTTGCTACATACTGAATCTTAGGGATAAAAACAAAGTATCGTGCTAGTATAGACCCGATGCCGATACCAACTCTTTGGATAGAACTAAATCACTTCCTGTAGAGATGTTGTAGCATTCTCTTGCTGTATTTTAACATGTGATTCTGTATTGAGTTGCCTTGTTTTAACCAGCCTCAAGGGGAAATAAGAGGAACTCCAGCTTTATTCTTCAACATTAGCCCCGTTTTTCAACTTGGAGGTTGGAAGTAATGTTTTTTCTCCAGTAATAAACTTCTGAAGCATAATTTAAAAGCCATGTTTTTACAACAAATTCTCACAGTTATGGAACGTCACAAAGAATCAAGATGATAAAACCATGTCAAATACAATTTTGAGTGTCGAACGAAGGTCAAGGTCTTTCAAGATGAAAACTGTGGCCCAAAAGCTGAATTATTACTTACTCTAATGATCTCCTGATGACACTCCAGTCTGTGTATGCAAACATGACCAAGTCTCTCCCAAAACTGCAAACCACACATACCAGAATGCTAATTTGTGATGTTTATGACAGAGATGATCTGGAGCTGCGACAACTGCAGTGAATACACGACTGGCAAAAAATATATTTATTTAAATCTCTCATAAATTCTTTTTGAAATCTGTATTGTGTTAACAGTTCTCCAGAAGAAAATCCCCACAACACAAGAAAATCGCCCTGAGAACCCAGCCTCGACACTTCATCTATGCAGGATACACAAGCGGCATCACGAGTGCCTCTTTTAAAGCCACGGGATTAATTCATTCATGTGCACAATTCATATCGTGAACTGATGACAACGCCAATAAAACCATATGAATTAAGTTTCTGTGCAGATTTCCACTGTTAATGCTTCAAGTCTGAAACCCATTTGCTGCAGCAGGAGATGGAGGAGATACAGAAATGCTTCAGATGTTTTACAGCCAGTTTTACCAGCAGTAAAATTGCCTCACTTCATATACAGTAGTACTGCTCAGTGTCTGCAGGGTAACATGTGGGCATCTTGATACAGTATGGAAAACATATAAAGCACAGCCATGAACTCTGTGTGGGGTGTGACCCGTTACATGAAATAACATTTGGATAACACGTGAATTTACCTCTAAATGAGTGAGTCATGCTGGACGTGGATTTACTGCGAAGCCTCCAGAACAAGTAGGTCCTAATGTTTAATTTATATTTTACTTTTGTTTTTATTCACTATTAAATATTATTGCTTTGTTTCTGGGCTGCCTTGTGTGTTTCATTTATGCTGTTTGTGTTTAACATCTTGGACTTGTGTTAGCTGTCTGAAATGTTATACATGGTTTTTGTTTTATGCCAGAAATCTATACAAAGACCAACTGATGACCTCAAATCACTAAGCCAATGGCTGTTTTAATGGTAGATTTATAATGTTTAACCTCGTATTGCTTCCCTGTGCAACCTTATAGTAACTACAGTGATTTCAGTGGAAAAAAGGGAGAGATACCGAATATACTGAACAAAGGATGTTAAAGATGGAGCTGCCAGGGAGGAAAACAGGGAGGCCGCGGAGAAGATTCATGGATGTAGGGCAGGAGGTGGTGCTGAGGACTAGACAATAGTAATATCCAGATGAGCAGAGTGAGAAGTCCACAGAACAGACAAAGACAAGCAATTTATTCATCCTCATATTCATGTAGTCTATTATTTTTATACAGTCGTGTGAAGAGAGTGTGAGAAACAGTCGCAGTGTATGGAAAAACGACAACTTGGTAAACAAAAAGGTGTCCTCTATCTCATCTCTTTGTGAAGCACAGCACTGCTCCCAGCGCTCCTGATTCAGGAAGTCCAGACCAACCACAGTTGCATTTGATTCCCTGGTAAAGAGGTTACCGAGTCAAATCAGTTGGGCTGGTGGTTCAGTAACATTGTAAAGTCCTGGAACTTGTGATCACAAAAGTGCAAGGCTTGAGCGGTGGAAATGTCCTGTAGGCTTTTGGCCTTTGCACTCTCCTGCAAATGTTTCTTCATCACATTCAGTTTTTTAAGAAAATCTTTATTTCATATTAAAGGGTGATACAGGACATATAAAAATGTGTGGATAACGATTAGTAAACTTTAGAAATTGCTGAACAGAATAGAAAACTGAGCACAGACAGCCTGTGAATGGATCTTCTTTAGCTAAAGCAGCTGTTTAGCTAAAGAGCCTAGCTAAACTGCAGCTGTTTAGCTAAAGAGCCTAGTTAAACTGCAGCTGTTTAGCTAAAGAGCCTAGCTAAACTGCTGCTGTTTAGCTAAAGAGCCTAGCTAAACTGCTGCTGTTTAGCTAAAGAGCCTAGCTAAACTTCAGCTGTTTAGCTAAAGAGCCTAGCTAAACTGCTGCTGTTTAGCTAAAGAGCCTAGCTAAACTGCTGCTGTTTAGCTAAAGAGCCTAGCTAAACTGCTGCTGTTTAGCTAAAGAGCCTAGCTAAACTGCTGCTGTTTAGCTAACTTCTCTATGTGCCTCTGTGATACTTGCATGTCATATTACTTTGATTTACTTTAACACAAAACAGTTTTGTCAATCTGTATGCTTGGTTCATAGATCGATCTGTGTGCTTATAGACATGCAAACTTAATTAGCTAACTAGCTGTATGGCAGCTAAACCATGCTTACAAAGGAGACAGGTGATGCTTTGCAATGAGAGGTCTGTTTTTATCTTTGTCTGTTTGAAAGGAACAAGGAACTGCTTTAAAAAAAAGACTTTCGATTACTTCAAATCAGTTGAGTCCAGCATTATTTTCACGTGCTAGTAACTGCTGATAAGCAGCTAAGCACGATTTAGCAGTTGGCGAGTTACACAGCACTACAACAGCACCTAAATCCTTAACAACTAATTGGTGAGAAAGAGAAAAATAAATGCTTATTTTTAAGCATGGTTAAACATGTTCTTGACGCAGTTCTCCCTGAACGATGAGCTCCAGCTTCGTCGGGAGCTGCAGGTCTTGCAGTTTCCACACAGTGCGCGCAGTCTCTCCCTTTCCTCATAGTTGGTTTTATTGGAGCTTCATCACTAGATGCACATGCACACATAAATTATGCTCAGCTATACACACGCACATGCAAACAGGCACATACCGCTCGTACACATGCACACTTCTCTCTGGCTTTGAGATGCCTCCAGTGGGTCACAAAGCGAAACAGGCGATTGACACCCTCTGGTTTCAACTTCTGTGACCCTTCCAGCTGCCTGTGAAGTAGGCACAGAACAGCAGAGCGAGGCCCTTGGAAATATCTGCGGTCAACTGCATGGGGAGGAGGGAGCGAAGGAAAGAAACTTGCTTTTAATAAACAAGATAATGGGTGCCATACGCCCCTTCTCACACCACCGCTGCTCAGTCGCTCCCTCGCTCCCATTACTTTGTTTCTGTCTGCGCGCCTCGCCTGCTCTATCTGACTTTCGCTATAAAAATTACATTCATTGTTTAAGGATGGAATGAAAAGACAGAGTAAGTGTGAGAAAAAAGGAAAGCAGAGTTGAGAGGGGAGGTGGGAAAGGGATGGGGTGGGGGGCTGCTGATCTTCAAACCAACAATTAACTGGCGTCAGGATGTTTATGGGCAGAGTTAGTTTAAGCGACTGGTCCTCAAGTCAGTTCAGCTGTGGCCTTAAACACTCATTCCCTTTAATACTGAAATTACGTAGAAAGAAAGAACGAAAGACAAAAAAACAAACAAGCATGTTCATTTTCAACTCTGAGGAAGAAAATCTGTTCATACCAAAAGCAAAGGACGACTTTCTGTCTGTAAATTGAATTGTTTAACTCTTTCAGCAACAACTTCATTCCTGCAACTCGGGAGCCCAAGCGCCGGCCCCAAAGCGCGTTTTCTCGATGTGCGCGTGTACCAGAATAGGAGCCGATGGCTTACAGCACCGTCCTATCTGCCTCACCCTGATTTCAATAAGTTTGACAGCAGTCTGAGTGCTTTTCCAAGAATCACAGAGAGGTGTGGATGGGCTGACATGAAAACTCCACAATGAGATTTTAAACTGGAAAAAAAAATAAAAAAACGCTCACCCACAGCAGTTAGCACTTACACAACCAGGGTAAGCTGCGGTGCTGTGTGTGTGTTTGGGGCCCACATCTGGGAGAACCCCGTTTCCCTTAGACAAACACTTGTTTGAATTAAATGCAACCAATCAGACTATTTTCCTGATTTACGTGTCAAAAGTGGGAAGAAAGGCATTTAAAATGTGTCTTTAAGAAAGCTTTTCTAAAGCACAATCTTGGAATATTAAATAGTTTTCCAAGAGAAGCAAACACTCCTTTTTTCACCTACACATATTTCTCTCTCCTTTCCCGATTAAGTTCGATTACAGTTTTGAGAACAGTCATTCAGACAGATTCATGTCTTCACGTAACCTTGCGGTCTCGGTTGTCAACAAATTGCCCTGCGTCTGCTCGACAAGTCAGCTTAAACGTAACTGTTAACAACTTCACTAACAACTACTCTTAAGTGAACCGCAGGACGAGCTGATGAAGTGTCTTTAAGGAGCTGCAGTCCTGGGAAAGCGCACAGCCAGAGCGCAGCCTCGTGTCATCGAAGTCGCACACAAAGACAGTAAGTGGCTCAACGATTTTCATGTCCTACCCGGCAACTCGAGCCGTAATAATGCCCAGACTTTCCAAGTTATGAGACATCTGAATACTTTTTTTCTTTGTAATACATATTCATGTCTGGTGAGTGGAAAACACAGAGGATCAGTATTTTGGATCCTTTCAGTGTCAGAGCCCGTGATTCTGTATGAACACGTAATTTACATCCTAGGCAACAAAGTGGTTTTCACCACAGTCATAGCTGTAAAACCGCTGCTAACTGGTTGATGTGGATCCCAGCGTCTTGTGAAATGTAACGTCCCACAAGACTCCATCCTGGCCATCGCCCCGCTGTACTGGGACTCCTTTTTTTTATTAGCAAGTCCTTTCTTTTTTTTTTCTCACTTTCTCAGCTACCACCCCCCCCACCCCTTCTTCATTTCCATTGTCTTTCTCTCCCACTTTTTGCTCTTGTGCTGTTAAGCCCTCTGAGACCGCCGCTGTGGTGTTGCGCCAAGTATTTTTGGCTCGACACTGCTTACATGCAAAATGCAAATTATGGTGAAATCCGTTGCTCCACGATCTAATTTACTGCTAAAACCGCATTTTATAGTGATATCTTTTCTGTCACCCCTGCTCGTTTCAGATAGGTTTTCACTGACACATCAGTTATAGTGCCTCATATTTCTGGCAAAGAGAGCATCTGTTTTATTCAATTATATCACTTGACTTGAAATTGACATTTGGTAATGGATCCAGTGCTGTTATTAAAATGTACTCACCCCTACCACATCTGCATCGCAGCGTCTTCATGTGACTTTTCTCCTCAGTTACATATAATCTTAGGATGAGCACATGTCTTTACAGGTAATACCACCTTCCACTTCAACGCAGATGTATTGTTTTCAGCCAGCATAGGGGCAGGGGATTCCCCCCTCTATTTATGCGGTATTAGTGCAGCCCCTTGGCCAGACACTTGGCCGGCCCTCTCCTGTCTGGCACGGCGTAAAGCGGGGCTTGCCAGAACACGCCGGTGAGCCAGGCTGTAGCTGCTGCCGCTCGCAGGAATGTGTCAGTCATCCTTGCCAGTCCATTGCTGCTGATAATTCAAAATGACAATATAATGAAAGCGGTGGGGTAGAAAGTGCGTGGCACTGCGATGTGTCGCTCTCACCCACTGCTATCAGCTGAGTGGGCTTGGGGGGAGGAGGGAGGTGGATGGTGCCAAGTAAAACACACATAAAAGGTTAGTGAATGGGGAGAAGTGTGAGTGGCCATGCCAAATTGTTTGTGGATATCAGTGCTTTTGGACCTACAGCGTATTTGGCCTCGCTTTGCACAGCGCGTCATAAATTCCAGGCGGAGGAGAAGCTGGCGGTGCTTTTTTTGGCCCGTTATTACTTGATGTTTTGTCTCCATTTTTCCAAGATGAGCGTCCAGGAAATGGCATCAGAGACATACATCAGAAAAAAAACACAAAAACAATAAAACAAAGGCCTTAGCTACTTCCAGAAAAGTTTCAACTTTTTCCTAATTAATAGATTTTCATCCCATGAAATATTAATCAAGACGGATGGTTTAACGTGGGGGAGGGCGCAGGGAGGGATTTGCATATTCGAGGTTCTTTCGGCTCGCCCATAATTTCATCTCTCTGATTCCACCTTGTGGCTTCTGTCAACCAGAGAATACCTCTGATGAAGGTGTCCTAGTCTGTCTCGTTCTGGCTCCGTTGCCAGACAGATGTTGGCATTTGAGTCGGGAACCTTAAGGGACCGGCGTAGTCCTCTGGGTTGAAGGGGAGAACAAATTATATTGACAAACATGCATGAGATTCATCCTCTGTCACACAACCTTTTCAGCAGAGGAAAGTTTGAGTGAGTCAGACAGGATATGAATATTCTGCTTTATGTATTAATGACGTGACGCTTTCGATTGACTGACAGATTCGTTGTCAAAGCTGATCACTTTTTGTCTTTAAACGAGACATTTAGCAAAGTGCCATCGCTTCACATAACCAGGTCAGAGGAGAACAGTTGCGGCCCTTAAGCCCAGCATCGCCTTCCAGCATCCCGGCGAGGACGGCGAGTCTAATCGGTGGATAAGCGTGCTGATACTCCTTGCTTTCCCCGATGCCTCCCGAGGGACGTCCTGGCTTGGCCGTCAGCTCAGGATTAATTAGAACCTCCTGCGTCCCTGCAGACGTATTATAGAGCTCAGTGCCGGTCAAACACCAGTTAGCGGTTAGCGGTTAGTGCAGGAGAGGCTAATACTTTGTGCTTGAACACATCGTGGTATAATTAATAACTACCTCTCTGCTCCCTCAAGCATCAGCAGTTATTATTTACTACATGCGGCCTAAAGGCATTTTTATTCCTGATGCAAGGGAGCACAAGCTTTCTCTCCTTTTTTTCTGACTTTAGTAATACTCCGCAATGCCGTGCAATTTTTAAGACATCTAGTTGCCAGCTAATTATTGGAAAAGGACACTTTGAAGAATCAGTCATGGAGGCACGATGCAGTGAGATAATTCCTGCCATTTTTTACATGTTTGTTTGCATTTTTTAAAAAAGCATTTTATATGAATGTAATGAATAATCAACGATCAGATCCTTTGAGGAGTCCCAAAATAGAAAGGACGTGTTTTAAAGACAAAAGCAAAAAATTTCATAGTTGCAGATCAGCAGATTTGCTTTGTATTTTAACAAACCAACTGAGATTACTGTATATTTATATATAGCTTTCGCCCTGTTTTGCTATGCACACTGATTTTGTCTTCATCTCTACCCTCACGCTATTAGCAATTTTCAAGCCGTTCCCGTCGTCACACACGCCCCGACTCAGATGGTCCACCTCGCTCTTGAATAAACATGGGCTGAGGAAGATCAGGGTGGCCTCGATTGCCTGTGGTTTGGCGAAATGTCACCACAGAAAGGAGCTGAGGTAGATGTGGGCTTGATCACTCAGTCATACTGCGTCCATTGAAGGTTAGAAGTGAGGCAGATTTGGGCAGAATATGCGCTCATAGCTTATAGACATGCAAACAAACACACACACAGTCTTAGCGGATCACAGCATATCCCTTCTATCCGACTAGCAGGTAAAGGGAAGACGCACAATCCCATATTTCTCAGGTTAGAGGGCTTGACCGTTGCCTTTGAAGGACTCGGTAAGAACGCATAAGGGTATGGAGAGAGGATATAAAGAATCCCTGCAATATTAATGTCCAAAATGTCACAGAAAGGCCACCGTATCATTCAAAGTGCGACAGGCCTGGCTCAGGCTTGCGGAGTGACATCTAGAGCCAGTGAGATACTTGCCTGGTATAATGAATGAACTCAGAGTTCCCGCCTCAGATCCCTCTGGACTTGGGTTTGTCTCCGAGTAAAGCGTGGCCTGGACTGTCAAGAGACTTTCTGTCTAGACGTTAAGGGGAAAACAAACCGCACTCCGCGAGGTCCAGTTCAAACAACAAGGCTATCATCCTCATACTCACTCAAGCCTGAAGTGATTATTTTCCTGATTACTCCCGGCTGAGGAGTACATGTTTAGTTACCTCAAATAAAACAACAATTTGCCTTCTGTTTTGTGATCACCTCCCTTTATAAATGAAGCCGCGCTGAAATTCAAACAGCCAAACGATGAGCACGAGCGTCAATATTGCAACATCTCTTTTGAGAGGCTGTAAGCTCCTTATATCAAACTGGTTTGTTTGTCCCCCAGTCACAAATCATTTAGTATTTTGCGCTACTTTTTTTTTTTTTCGCTCAGTGGGTTATATGAAAATGAGCGACGAGCCTCCGTTTCTCCCGTGTGCGGATTATGAGCCTGTGTTTGGGAGGGCCTGACTCTAATGGGCTAGTAATTACAGTTTGTTTATGAGTTTATCGATGCATGCCACCACCATGCCTGCATGGGTTATGGGCAATGCAAGATAAGGATCGCACATTTATTTTTCACCCTCCCCTCGAAAGCGCGAGTTAACTCACGTCGTGCACTCCCACTGCGATCGTATTACAAGGCCCAATACTTTTGATCTGCGCCGCTATAGGTCCGGGGCATGAATCTTACTTGACTTTGCATCCTTGGGATAAACAAGTCGCACCGTTTCTCACTTTGATGTGGAGCCAGAAGCTGTGAAAAACACAGAAATAGCTCATTATAGGGAAAAAAAAGTAAAAAAAATGATTGTCCAATTTACACCTCCACCGTGTCTCTGCAGCATTGCTATTAACAAGGTCAGCAGCTAACCTTATGGTGAATTTCTAGCATCGAACTGCAGTTCCTTCATCTGTGTTTACATCTCTGGACCGAATCTCAAAGCAGGGCCGGATGGTGGGTCATGCTCCTGTGGTGTCTTAAGGGAGGCGGGGGGGTCTGAGGGTACTTTCCATGGTGTGTTGTCAGCAAGGCAACAGCAGCAGGCGGTTTGAGATCCTGCTTACTTTCCCGGGCTCCCGACGACCTGCATGGCATATGCTCTGGGAACCCTTGACGCAGACCCACTCGCCTCCATTTGTGTTTGTGCGGTCAAATTTAATCAAGATGGCATCTGTTGGTGTTTAATGTGAGTAATTGTCCTATACAGTATGTGCGTGTAAGTGTGTGTGTGTGTTCAGACAGCCAACCTTAGCATACACTCAGGGAAAGCATTTAGGCAAATGTGCTTTCTATATGCTCGTATACTATCTCACATTTACTATTGACGCATAATTTTGCTCCGTATGCCGTCGACAGCCCGGACTGCTTTTTTTCCCTCGCTCTCTACAGCAGTGTCTTCTTGTTATGAGTGCATTCCCTCTATGATGGTGTGTTGGTCTGTGTCAAATCATGTGCCAGAGTAATAACTGTCTTGTATGAATGTACCTGCAACTGGCTGGCTGTGGAAATGAATTTCCTCCTCGACAACAAATAGAGCTCTAATCTAATCTACCCTGCATCTTTCCAGAGTGTGTGAAGATACACGGACACGCAGTATATGTGTGTGGTCGGTCGTAAGTGTATCTCTGCAAGTGTGAGAGCAAAGACGGAGCGCAAGTGTGTGCATGACTTCGGTGTGTGTGTGTTTGTGTACAGTATGCGTGTTTGCATTAAGGTTCGCCTAAGAGCCCATTGTTGACTTCAAAAGGATTCCTCTGAGGTTTTAATTATGCTACTGCTTAACTTGGCACCAGAAAAAGAGAGTGATCCTGGCTGAAGCCTATAAATCTCTCGGTGCAGACATATCCACGCCCTCCAAAGCCATCGACTCCCCTGGACCTCCCAGACACATTAAGAAGGAGCGCTAAGGTTGGCCCCAACCACAGTCACCTCACTCGCAAACACCAGCGCGTACACACATGGACACAAGCAAAGCGCTGAGCACACATGGGCAAACAGCCGCCTGAGCTGATGCCGCCAGACTTGCCCTCACATGTGTATGCGTACACGCGCATTTATGTTTGCATCTTTACAGGTATGCAGAGTTTAAACACTGTTGCTCTAAAAGACTTTTAGAGCTTTGTCCCGTAGGGTTAAAGGAGAATGCTGGCACACAGCAACCTCATCAGGATAAAATGCATGTGAGAAAAGGAAAAATGTTCCCCTTTTGTTACATGAACACGCTTTCCGAATCAGACACTAGCCCGACACTCGGCAGAGCACAAATCAAGGCTTCCGGGATGCATTAAGGGATGGATTTAAATCCATCTGCTTTCAAATGCATTCTAGCCAGATGTTGAAAAGTAGTTAGTGCAACTGTTTCTCCCAGATGCATACATAAGCCGTACTCCCCTCCTCCCCACCCTGAGCGCCCTTGTCATGTGTTATTAGCTACACAGCTAACTTTTTGCACATGTTACTTTAACATAGTTGCTATTTGGGGGATTGTTACCAAACAGCTTCAGGTGTAGCATCATCCTTTGGACTGTGCAGACCCCGACCCCAATTTGTTTCACGTAAAGACAAGATGCAGACTTGGAAGAAAGACAGAAGGGCAAACCAAAGGGTTTTGAGTGAGGGTTCGGTTACACTGGGCTTTAAAATGTGAAAATAAAAAGGCCTACTCGGTCCCAAAACTTGGTGCCCTTATCGAGGCCTGAGGGCAGGCACGTAAACTCTTCAAAACAGTTCCTCACAGAAATGTTGCTGCAGTTATACAAAAGACAAAACTCAAGCATCTACTAGCAATGTGAAGAAAAATTGTTTATTTGTATCAGCTTTTTTTTTTTCTCTCTTCACTGTGAAATGACTTTCTTGATGTCTTCCAGAGTGGCTGACATATAGTTAATGTAGTGTATCCCCCCTCCTCTGCCTTACCCATATGCCTCTAAAATCTGAAGTGGAATACCCAGATTTATCTCAAAGGCAAATGATGGTTGTTGGTAGCAGACAATCTTCAAATGACTGTATCTTTTATCTGTGTACCCTTTTCCAGGGTAAAACAGAAGGAGTGAGGGACTTGAAAAGTGATACCTCTGCGTACCTGCTTGAAAGAGGTGTTTTTTTTTTTTCCTCAGCGAGGGATTAAGAGCAGAATGTTTTTTTCTTTCTTTTTTCTTGTTATTCTTCACCATTGCGCTCCACCCTCCTCATTAAAGACCATGCATATTCTCCCAGGAGAGTCCTCCAACATTACAACTCTTCTCCACAGGTACAGCTCTCTGGGGTCCTTCACTTTTTCTCTCTCCTCCCCTTTCCTCTTCTCCGCTCTCCCTCCACCTCGTCTCCTCGTCTGTTTCCCAGTCCGTCGCCCTTCTTTTCATGTACTTCCCACTCCCTGCGCCCTTAGATCCTCTCTACCTCCTTCCCTCGTCCTTTACCTCGCTACCTTTACTTCGCCGGCGCGGCGCACTCCTTCCCTCGTTCGCTCCTATCTCCCTCACCTTCCATCTGCATATGCGAGTGCTTATTTTGAAGTCGTGGCCCACAACAGATATTCAATATTAATGAGGACCCTCATGAATTTTTGAGCTCTAATTAGATGGCTCAGAGTTCGTTAACTGAGAGGGTTTTGGTGCTCAGTAGTGGTGATGGAAGGCTTGGGGGGGGTGAGCTGTGAGAGCGAGGGACTGTCCCACCCTCATCTTCCACCTCTACGCTCCTTTCCCCCACATAATGTCTTGCGGTGGGGACGGCAGCGGGGCGAGGAGGGGGGGCCTGGATCGCCAAGCTCATTATAAGACAGCTGGCCATTAGTTTGCGGGCCCTGTGCATTGTATCATCTCGGCAAGCCGCCTCCTGCTGGGACATTATTTAGCTATTCTATTTCATCGTCGCTTCAAATGATGCAATGGCCTTTTCAGGAACAGGCAGGCAGAGACGGGGCTGAGCCGAGAAGGTGACACCTCCGCCCTTCAGTGGCAGGAGAGGCATTCCTTTTCACGAGCGGGAACGACTCGCCGTTCATCCGTGGCTTGCCCTATCTTTACTGCACCCTATTGACCGCCTGCGGGCTGGAATTGCACCTTTAAAAGTTTGTCTTCTTGGTACCTATCCCCATTTGAAGGTTTTTTCAAACGGCTTGCTAGCTGACACCTCTGTGTCATCTTGCACAATGTCAAAGTCGCGTGGCTTGCCCTTGCGACACACCCGAATTCCCTATACTCCCATACCGATTCTCCCACTCCATCTCGAGAAGCATTCCCTCTGTCCTTTGGTTTCTGATTCCCAAAGGTGTGTGTCATGATCAGCAGATATTACAGGCGTCTTCGCCTCGCCACCTCCCCTCCCCATCCAGTACCCTCCCACCCACCCCTGCCTTGCTTGTGCATATGCAGAGGAAGGAAGCATCTCCGCTGTGGCAGCAGCAAAACACCACACTACAAAAGAGATGCGCACCTCTGACAGTAACCATCAAGAAGGGCGTTGACAGAATAAGGGCGGGAGATGATGATCTGAGAGGCAGAGATGTGCAGAAGGATGCAAGAAGGAAAGAGAAAGGGCTTTCTTTCCTCTGTCTCTCTTTTTTCATATCTTTTTTTTATTTTCCCAGGATTCATCAAGCCCCACTTGACACATGTCTGACTGGGGTGGCGTTAATCTCCCCAGAGGGTAGGGTCCCCCTTTCTCCTCTTCATGCCACTCCTTCACGGAGCCCTTTCCTTTTCCTGTCAATTTACATTTCAAAACAGGCGATGAGCCGATCAAAGACGGTCACTAACGATGAGGCCTTTCATCAGCGGCTGGCATGGTATGCAGAGATAGTATACAGTGAGGTTTCATTGATCATAAGCAGGTGGGTGTGCTGTTTGGCACCGGTTTGTGTGCTGTGGGGCTCCTGTCATTGTTTTATCCCAAGTTTGTCTCTAGGGGCAAGACGTCGCTAGCGGGGGATGTGCCAGTGGGTCTCACCGGAGAATGTCTTTGTCATCTCGAAGCCTTACATGCCGGTGAATTAATAACAAGCACCTGAATCCAAATCTAAAAACTGTCTGTCAGAGAAGTTTCAGTAGATCTTGGCCATTTTAACTACTCGCTTACTGAAGTTAAATCTGAAGTCAATTCAGTTCAAGTCAGACGTAAAATGGAAGGACGGGAGAAAGGAAGTAGAAATGTCACTTGTGATACCGAGGTAGGAAAGGAGCAGAGCGCGGGCCGAACGCCAAGTCGGCGTTCTACAAAAAGTCGGGGTTTTTTTGTTTGTTTTTTCGGACAGATGCAGAAAAGCATCGTTGAAAATCCCACTAATGCTTAGACCAGTGGTTCTTAACCTTGTTGGAGGCAGTGTTGCCAACTCCTCAGTAAGGAAAATCACTATTGGCTGTCCTAAAAGTCGCTAGAAGTCGCTAAATGACGTCATCACCTAATTTGCATAATTGGTCATGCTAATGTAATTGTAATCTATGTTGTTGGAGAGAGAAATAACATCGTGGACGAGACATAAAGTGAGTAAAAAACGTCCTAAATGCATTTAGAATTTATTTAGAACTACAAATTAAATTTATTTTAGCAATTATTGTTTTTTTTAATGTCACAATCACACCCTGCTCCTTTACCCGGGCTTGGACCGGCAAAAGTGACCCGAAATAGGCACTCTGGTGGAGTTACTTTGTGTGTGTGTGTATAAGTAGTTTTAAACCTTGTGATCCACAAAACAGCATAAGAGTAAAAGAATAAAAGAAGAACTGACTGCGTTACAGCACCCGCTGCTTGTTGAGAGTAAAAGCGATATGCACTTTCACGTCTTTTTTTTTAGCGACTTTTTGTCGCTAGGGGGTCTGAAAACTCGCTAAATATAGCGACAAAGTCTTTAAGTTGGCAACACTGGTTGGAGGTACCGAATCCCACCAGTTTCATATGCGCATTCACTGAACCCCTTTACTGAAAAATAAAATGTGATTTTTTTCAAATTCAAGACATAGATATGTTTTTTACTGGTGCACAAAATGAGCCGTGCATGTCACGGCGGAGGTTCTGCTGAACCCCTAGGGTTCGATCGAACCCAGGTTAAGAACCACTGGCTTAGACACACACACACTGAACACTGTGATTCAGCTCATCACTTATTCAGCTTTGCAGGAGAAGATAAAGAAAAACAGTCTATATGGTGAGTCCGCTTATATTTGTTGCTAAGTGTTGGGGAACTTTCCTCTGGTTTGTGGTAAGCACCGGGCTTAAACAAAATTACAACTTTTGAGTGACTCAAAGAGCTGAATACTGCAATGAATACTGAGTCAGACCCTTAATCTTAGGATCAGACCCCCCTCCCCCCGGGGTGGGAGATTATATTAGCAGAGACATTCATCTCCAATAATTTAGTAATGTAGATAGTAGATTAGCTCTATTCCCCATTGTCTGCCAACACCTGGGGCAGAGCTCATATTCAATGCCTCCTTGTTCTCTTACTGTATATTGTTGTAGGTGGCCTGGACTCCCTGCTATGCTCATTTGACTCCAAATTGCCAAGTTCTCTGGGGAGATAATTCAATAGCAGCTGACCAAAAGACCCCCACCCCCACCCTTTGCACAAGTCTGCACTCTTTCTCTCAATTACTATAAAAGATCACACATTAAGGTGTAAAAAGAGCCGGATTAAGCACATTAATGCCTAATCACATGTCATTTTTATTATACTCACTCGGTATGTAACCCATGCCCTTTTTCCTGTAATTACAGCCAAGTGGCAGAAGGAAGGCACGCTGTAATTGTCTTTGAGGGAGGAATGGCAGTGGCAAAGATAGATTTCAGATGGCATATTTGCACTGAGGAATTTGAGTTTTTTTCCTCTCCCCCCTTTGCTTTCTTCCAACCAAAAAAGGACCCTGTCGTTTTCAGAGCTTGCTGCTCCCGGGGTAGTATGCTTTTTATTATTTTTCCAATTAGAGTCAATTGACCTGACAGAATGGAGGGCAATTAGTGATATTTCCCCCTCCTCGCAGGCCTGCGGGGTAATTTGCTGGAGGTTCTCAACGCTGCTTTATGTGAATATACGCCCCGCCCCGCAAACCCTTTTCGGAGCATAATGGCTTATGATTTTTCAGAATATATCTCCTCTTACTTTTTTTTTCTCTTTCTCCCAGGAAAGTACAATTACAAACTGTTGAAGGGCATCATCTTTTAAACTGCCTATAATCTCTCTCTCTCCCTATCTGTCATATAAAAAGAGGGGCTTCGCTATCAGTGCATTGCCTTAGTATTTATGAACAGAATAGAGATCATGTTCGGGGATTGTTGTCGGAGTAGTAGCGGTAGCTGTGTTGGTTTCATAACACATCCATCCAAAGAGGCATAATTGCAAGAAGAGAATTTTTTTTCGGGGTATGCAGAATTAACTTGTGTGTTGAAAGCCAGACTTATGGAGGATGGCGAGGAGGCGCTGCAGAGGGAGCCTGTTGGCTTAAATCTCCACTTGCTATTGATAAACTTGATGAATGTAATTTGTGCCTGCAACCCCGGGTTTTTTGTCCCCCCTTTGTACCTGCAATGCCAGAACTCTCTGTTCCCGTGTGCAGAGGAGCACAATGGACGGGTCCACGCCGGCTCCCATCTGAATACCTGTATCTGCCTCTGCCTCTGCTGACGAGCCTGACACACAAAGAGGAAATAATCTTCTGAACTAAGCTTGTCTGGCGTATCCACTGCTGAGTCTATAAGTGCGGAGAAAATCTCCTCAAACTGATGCACTGAAATAAATACGCTTAATTTACCGACGCGGAAGCGGCACTGCAGACCGTAGAGGCCGTCAAATAAAAAGAGCCGTCGATCGGAGTTGTATGGAGACGGAGATGCAAGGCAGTGTGGGTTAGTGGAGCATGATATGTATATAAGCAACATGCAAATTCACTGAGAGGGGGAGAGGATGCAACAAAAACACGTTTGATACATTGGGTAAAATTTATTCCATGCATGCGAATGTGCCGCCCCAACCCGAGCACATCATTTGCTCGACATTCAGTACATCTGTTGTGTTAAGTGACTGTAATTTAGGTGACATTGGCACAAAGCCTCTTAATGTAGCCCCGGTGGACCCCCTGTAAGAGGGGCACGCGGGACCAAACAGAGGCATCTCGCAGCTGGAGCCGCGTCAAGGATCATTTCCCTCTTCACATGATTAATTACATTTTGATCACTTGAATCTAAATCTGATTAATTTCGGTCACATGTCAGGGAGGCATCAGTGGTCTATAATGTATACTGTGTTAATCTCTGCCAGGCTCTCCTTGAGAGTCGTTTTATGAGACTACAACATGTGAAACTAATGTTGTGCATGTGTGAAGAGCCGAAATGATCACTTTGTGTCATTCATGTGTGAATCTTCTGAATCGTCGTGTGTGAATCAGTGGATCTGGCAACGGGGAAGTGAAATGTGCTCTCTTTAATGGGCCACCCATACGAAAAGGGGTGGCGGAGACTCTCCATACTTTTTCATCTGCATAGGAGCACTGCAGCCTGTGTGCACAACATTAACCTTTTCTTGGAAATCACTTGATGGGATATATATGAGGAGCTGCAACCTTCAAAAACCCATCATGGCTGTTTTTTACTGTGATCAACGGGAGAAATACTTCAAGCAAAAGAAGGGGCTTTAAATCACACACACACATGCACCCATTCCCTTAGGACCATAGGCAGGATTCCTGTCTTAAGTGCTTGTTGTGGAACTCCTGAGCTGTCAAAGCCTCACCTCTCATGGGTCAGGGCACAGTGTCAGAATTCAGCTAACTGTATGGCTAACTGTTTACTGGCCTCAGTTGTACCTTAGCTTAAAAAAACCCACAGGACAGATTTATTTATTAAACTGTATTTTTACTGTAGGCAGAGTCAACACTTTTGTTATATTAAATCATTAGAATTTCATTATGTTTGACCAACATGCCTGGTTCAGTTTATCCAGTGACAGCAATATGTTTGCTCTAGCATAAATGCGAGGAAGTAAATATTGTTGGATTGTGAATAAAGTTACGGCATGAACTGTTTTCTAATGTCTAGCTGATAGACTGTATATAAAAAATGGAAGTATCTTCCATACCTGAAAGGTGATATCGATGCAGGACTTTTTTTTTTTCAATACAGAGTCAAAGGAGCTTAAAAGTCTTTAAGTTGCTTGAAGACGTTTCACCTCTCATCCGAGAAGCTTCTTCAGTTCTAAGGTCAAATGGTGGAGAGTCCCAGATTTAAACCTAGTGGGAGTTTCCCACCACAGAGGGACAAAAGGACCCCCTGATGATCCTCTAATCGCCTGAGCCAAGGTGTGAAACTGGGTGTGGGTCCCAATCACCCAGAGTTTCAGGTGAGTTCATTGTGAAACCTGGCCCCACCTTATCATGCGAATTCCTGAGGTCAGATGGTCCAGGATGTGAGTGGGCGTTAAGGCGTCTGGGAAGGATCTCAAAACTGGATTATAGATGGCAGAGAGTTGGTGTCGTAAACCACCGCCTCTGTTCAAAGATGGTCGCTCACAGTGGACATAGATGGCTTCTTTCGCTCCTCTTTCAAACCATCTGTCCTCTCTGTCCAAAATGTGAACATTGGCATCCTTGAAAGAGTGACCTTTGACCTTAAGATGCAGATGGACAGCTGAGTCTTGTCCTGTGGAGGTGGCTCTTCTGTGTTGTTCCATGCGCTTGTGAAGTGGCTGTTTGGTCTCTCCAATGTAGAGGTCTGGGCATTCCTCGCTGCACTGTACAGCAAACACCACATTGTTAAGTCTGTGTTTTGGCGTTTTGTCTTAATACAGAGTTACTCCTGAAAAATGGTAAATGGCCTGTATTTGTATAGCGCTTTACACATCCAGTCATCCACCCATTCACACACTGGTGATGGCAGCTACATTGTAGCCACAGCCACCCTGGGGCGCACTGACAGAGGCGAGGCTGCCGGACACTGGCGCCACCGGGCCCTCTGACCACCACCAGTAGGCAACGGGTGAAGTGTCTTGCCCAAGGACACAACGACCGAGACTCAAACCGGCAACCTTCCGATTACAAGGCGAACTCCCAACTCTTGAGCCACGATCGCCCCGTGGAAAACATCCATTGTGTACAGCTTTATGGGAAGTTAACCTTCAGCTGCCCTGATCAGTGAAAACTGATCATTTCTATGATCTTCAAATCAAATATTTCAGTCAGATTAGCTCAAAACTTCACCACGGCTTACCAATGGGTGATGTCACAGACACTGTGTCCATCTTTTATATACAGTCTGTGAACCTGTGTTTGACAGACAGCAGAAAAGGTGTAGATCAGCCTCACAGGGATGCACGGCCCCTGTGAGGCAGGAATGACTCGTGACAGGAGTACAGTGCAAAGAAAACACAGAGAGGCCAGAGGTTACTTTACAGTACACGAGTACCCTCAGGCCTAGGGCTTGTTTGTATCTCTTTCCCTGTTTTCCTGTGTGTGTGTGCTGCAGATTTTTGTGGTTGCAACTCATCAGTGAGCTACAGGATCACAATCTCTGCCAAAACCAGTAATTAGATAAGAATGATAAACACACCAAAGCTAACAGGGAAATTTGGGGGAGCTGAATGTCCAGTAATTTACGTTGTTTTAATAAAATATCAACAGTGTGTGTGTGTTTACACCTTGGCCCCCCTCCCCACCGCGGGCCTATTTTAACTGTCAGATGACAGCTTAGTCAAATTGGTGTAATGTTTCAGTTCTGAGATGTCACGAGACGTCGCGTCCCGACTATCTTGTCAATGTCAAACATTGTTTGGTATAATCGAAATCACCTTGACTGCGCTTTGTGGGCAAACAGAGGAGGAACTGTAATTGTAGATATGCTGTATGAAAGAGGGGCACAACAACTTTCAGGGAGGCTTTGTGAAGAGTGCGAGCTCTGGAACTGTGATCCTCAAGGGCGAATCAGCAGAAAACAAAAGCACACAACAGTCGTGGCCTACATTCATGTTGCAGCGCTTTCAATGCCAACAGAGCTTATTTTCATACGCCATTAATTGCTTGAATAGATTGCCTGTTGAATTCTTAATGTGCTATAAATTCCATGTTTGTTTTCCCCAAGTTGACAGCACACAGGCACATTGTGTCAGGCCTTGCCCTGTAATCAGCACTGGCCTTGGAAGAACCTCAACTAAAGAAAACCCTTCCGTGTTCTCCTCTCTGCAACTTTACGCGCTCCTTGCCTCCTCTCGTTTTCATCGCAGTGGGATCTGGCCGTTACATTTTGCGCCGTACATCGGTGGCATTGCGCCAGAGGGATTTCTTCTTTGTATTGAAGAAGTAAGTGTGAAAGCTGGAGATGGTCACCGAGAAGTGCGCAGCGTCGCCAAACCGATTATCCAGCAGCACAGTGAGGAGTTGGACAGGACTGAAGGGACATCTCTGGTTTTTGTCTCCTCAAAGTGCAGAATCAGTCACTCCGAGGGTTTTACCTGTAGGAGTCAAACCCTGCTTCCAATCCATTTTAATGCATAACCAGCAGGGCTTTCCTTTCCAGCTTAATTCGTACGCAGAGACTTTGCATGTTTTAAGCTCTATGCAAATATTATTGGATTTTCCAAGGATTTGGGCGGATTTCCTGCCATGGATTTTCCTTTACAAATGTCTTTAGAAAATAAAGTGAACCTATTTTATTTAAATTCGGTTTAAAGAGGCAAACAAATATTTAGATGCTAAAAATATTGAGTAGGGATCTTCTGAAGTAGGTACCCAACTTTATATGAATTTTTTTGCCCATACTGGCATTTACTTTCCTGCCTAATCTTTTTTTTTATGGGAGATGAACTTTCGCTTGAGTCAAATCCAAAGTCTATCAACTGGATCACAACCCGTGTGGCTCTGTGATGCTCAGTGTGTCTGCTCGCAATAAAAGTAGATCATAGCCAAACAAACAGACAAATTAAAGTTTGAACCCTTGATTCTCACTGTTATGATGATCTGATTTGGCTATATGTTTTCCCTGGTCTGATTATCTGGGGTATTAAAAATGATATGAATTTCTTTGGCTCTCATAGTCAACAAGTATTAGCCAAATAAACACCGAAGGCTTCAGTGATGCAAGCCTAGACTGGTCAGCAACATCTTGGCAACTACTGGTCGCTAGGGAAAAATGTGTATTTCCCAACCAGTTGGCAGGGTTGCTGGTGAAACTGGGTGAAAAGAGCAAAGGAGATGCTGTACCACAAACCGGCTTGCTCACAAACAGATTGGGACACATTTGTCTGCAAGTCTCCAAGTGGGCTTCTTCTGTGCAAGTTACAGGTGACCACGGCAACCTGCTAATGACCAGAACAATCGCATCACATGGTGGTTTTCGGTGGAGCATCGTCTACCTCTTTCCAACAACCACCGACCAACCAGCCTTAGAACACACACACCTTTCCATAGCAACCAGAGCAAAAGGCCTGAGGGAGATGTTTGATCTCCAGCATGTTACCACACTAGCAGTCTGCAGGTGTTACACAAGTTTTGCCTACAAGTTTCAAGGGGTTAGTCTCAAAAATATCTGGAACGGTCAGTCATGTAGTTTAACTCCTGCCAGAGAAGATAAAGATGTTCATATACAAAGAACTTAATGAGTCTTTAAAATAACAAAATAGTGACAGTGTTCTTCTCACCTGTGTTTTTTGGTCTTTGGTGGGTTATTTCTTCCTTTTTTTTCTTTTAGTTTTTTCTTCTCTCCATGCTGAACTCCAATCAAGAGACTTATTGTTTAAATAAAAGAAGTGTTCTACATGTAGGCAGCCTAGCGTTGCAGTCATGCTACATCAAGGCTCGCAAAATTTCAAAATCTCTGGTAGCCCTTCGGGCAGGCATTCTTCAGTTTTTGGTAGCCCAAAATAAATTTAAGTAGCCCAAATAAAAAAGAAAGCAATTTTATTATGTTTTGTTTCCTTTATTGTACTTTAAAGTATAATATTGTAACGGAAACAAAAATTAATCAAAAAATCGTTAAAATACAAATAACAACAACTGTCTAGAAATTACAATCATCAACTCAAATACTTGGTTTTAATTGAACATAAATTTCTATGAACTTGTAAGAACTGTGTAGAACATGAATCAGTCTGTGTCAGATACTGAATCTGAAATTTCCACTGAAGTCACGGGTAAGAGGCAAGTGGAACCAAGATCGAGGCCATTTGCTTTTTGAAGTTTGCAAAGACGGCTAAATTTTGCCAGAGAGATTTCACTTGTCACGTTTGAATAGTAAGCTAATGAGTAATAAGTCGATGTCAGAGGAATTGGTGCGCAAGTAATCCTCACTCACCAATCAGTGCTGCCGCTCTCTACACACCTTTCCGCGATCGCAAAATGAAAGTGAAAGCAAAAAAAACAAGCGCAGATTCAAACGCGATTTCAATATGTCAGATATTGACAGTGGCTCATCGATGCCAATGATATAATTACCCAGCTACATTTCCGAAAGAATGCAAAAGCATAGACATATTTTCCTTCCTATGACAGCCCGACGGGCAGGGCAGAGATAGATTTTGGTAGCCCGACTGGAAAAATCGCTAGCCCCGGGACGTCGGGCTAGCGATTTTGCGAGCCCTGTACATGTTGGTTGCATTTTGGAGGACAGCGATCAAGTGTGTCTCCAAAGCTTTTCTTCAGTTAACATCCTACGTAACATCCTGCATTAGGCCACAATCTCAACTGCAATCTTTTAAACAAAACAAAAGGCAGGAGATGGGGGGGTCCAACCCTCTAGTAGACTTCAAGAGACTTGGAGAATGAGTACCAAGAACCACCGAAGATTAACGGCACGCAACACTTTATGATGATTTCTCCCTGTATCTGTGTAATGTTGCACAGCATTGTTTTTCCCCCAGCCTTGAAAGGCAGCACTGACAACATCCCATCCTTGAGCAAACCAAGAGGCTGTCCAGAATAATGGGCTGCTGTTGCAGTCATGTCATCTGAGAGGGCGTTGTATTCAGGAGCCACAGCAAGGAATATGATGGGGGTTTGTTTGGACATGACCGCGGCGGGTACACCATCCCCTGCGGCCGTGGAAAATGACACCGCGAAGGAAGAAAGCACACAAAAACAGGTAAAGATTGCCCCCGAGAAAAGCTCTAAGTGCTGCCCTCCTGAGCAAAACGGCTAGCTCCTCTGAAAGATGTAGACTGTGTACACAATTTTCCCAGTCGCAAATATTAACCCAACAAACAGGGACAAAGGCGAGTATATCCCCCCCCACACCCCTCACCCGCTGCACCTCCTTCAAAAACACAAAGTTTCAACAACTACTCTTGTTTTTCCAGCGTCCAGCATCGTAGCTCTCGAGCGTTTTAGCAATCAGCTCCTGCATTTTTCTGCGAGAGTGTAGCTGGTGGCAAACAGAGCCGCATGCTGAAAGTGCATCTAAATCTAAATCTAAATCGAAACAGAGCCGGGGTAAGCAGTGACTCTTAGAGTGATACGTTAAAGCAGGAAACTTGCCCATCCCTGTTTTGACAAAGGCTAATCAGACAGCGCTATGAGTGGAATTTGAGATGCACGTGTTTTTGATTAGCGCTCACTTGTGTACCGTTCCTGCATTGCAGCTTTAACGGTGGCAGACATTTTGCCAGTAATGTGTTTTTTTGTTTGTTTTTGTTTGTGTTTTTCTCCCTCCTTAAAACAATGAACAGCAATTCCTTCATTTACAGCGTTACAGTTAGCCGTTCTCAGTGTACGGGGACCAGTTTTAACGACTTTCTCTCACACCCCGCTCACTTTCTTATGTCTCTACCCTTCATTTCTCTCATAGTTTAGTCTGTTGGTGGCTTTTCGGGCTGAGAGGGGGGTAGGCCCTGGCCACAAGCTGAAGGCTTGATTACAGTCCTGGCAAAAGAACAGAAAGCCGAGGGGCAGAAGGGATGGAACAGGATGGGGAGAGAGGAGGGAGGAGGGGGGAGTATGGTGGGACCTCAGGCTTTGACTAAAAGCAGCTGTGGAGTGAGCTGGAGCGAAGGCCCTGTTTGCTCTTAAGGCCTCACCAAGACTGACCTCAGCAGAGCTACACGTGGTAGCGCTAAGAAGCCCACGTTAGCAAACTTGGCATAGCGCTCCACTCTTAAACGCTTTAGCATTACCTACGGTTAATTGGGTCTTATTTATGCGGCCTTGAACGGTGGTTCTCTGATAACTTGTACTCACCAAAGTAATTACTGAGATGAATGAACGCAACACTGCAACGTTGAATTGCATTTTTTCTATATACATTGATTTCTTCTAAATGAGACCACATTTAAAAAAAAACACCCTTTTTAAATGGTTTATACCCTGTAATAAATCGCTTTATTAATAATTTCTTTCTTTTTTTAGATCAGTCTATAAGGGGAAAAAAAAATTTACTATTGCTTTTCCTTTTTTACAATTTGGCTCTCATGAATGAACACTTCTGTGCAGCTATTTACAACCTTTCTCACTGTGCATTTTATTTATTAAGCTCAAAGCCTAAACACGTTTCAGTAAAACTCCTAACTGATATATAACGGTTTGTAAAGCATTCGCTAAGATTTGCAAAGCCAAGGATTAATTGATATCCCAGGTTTATTTCCCTGCTGAGCTTCCCAATACTGAAAACAATATCGGCAATAATGATGGCCAAACATCAAACACATGAACTCTGCCTCCTGACATCTGACCCACACTAAACTCATGGACTGGACACACACCCACAACCACCTACACACACACACACAATGGACAACCGTACCCTCAAACACACAATAATAACATGGACTGAACCACCGCTCACAACCACCAGCACTTTATAGCCTCTGTAGAAATTATCCACATATCTCACTGATCTTAACTGCACTACTGTATAGTTCTGTGTAAATAATCATTCTGTACATACGATCATTTTTAATCCTACAACTGTTTATAACTTGCATAGTTCACATTTCTGTATAACTGTATATCTGTATATATGTACATACTTATAGTTATAGAATATTCACAACATACTTCATACCGTGTACATTATAACATACCATAATAGACCCATTTCTGTAACATACTTACATATCTATATTACTGCTAATATATATTGTAATATATCTATATCACTAAAGCACTTCTGGATGGATGCAAACTGCATTTTGTTGCCCTGTGCATGTGCAATAACAATAAAGTTGAATTCTATTCTATTCTAATTCTATTCTAAAATCAAAGCTTCTGAGAAACCAGCAGGAGCTTAATCGTGAGCGATGTAACATAAACCTTTATACTTAAGGCCCTAGTGGGATAAAAGAGATCTTACAATCAAAACCAAGTAGTAACATAGTAAACCTCACGAGCAAATGAGTCCGGTCAGTAATTCAAGTGACTTGATGCTGTCTTTTCATGAAGCTTTTATCTATTCAAGACAAAAAAAATAAAAAGGATGGAGAGAGAGAGTAATGGCGATGAGCTGGAAGTGATAGTGCTGCCAGAATAATAATATATTCAATATAATGGCAGTGAGAGAGCTCCCTAATGGCAATATTCAGGAGCTGAGTATTGTAAAGAACCGCGACAAGGCTAAACTTGTGCGGTGGATTTACATGAGGAAATAGCCAGCGACTCCCACTCTTTTCCTCAATATCCGGGAGCGGGGGGCGGCAGGAGGGGCGCGTTTCTGCACATAAAAGATTTGCAATAGTCCACGCGGTGTCCTAGTATAGTTTTTTTTTCACACTCCCACAAACCTTCTGTCAAATGCAACGCTATCATGGGAGAGAGAAAGCGCCAAAGAGGATCGAGATTTACGAAGACAGCGGATCTGAAAATGGGGCGAAATTATCCTCTCACATATGTAAAACTTTAATGCTGCAGGAATTCAGATTTCACTTAAGTGCACTGTCATCTTGGCCAAACGGGCACAGGAAAGGAGCACAGTTTGTTAGTGTCTTCTCTTCAGCTTTAATAGGGGGAGGAAATCAGCTTATGTATACAGCTTATGTAATTTGGGGGATATTCCGCCCAAGCGGGGTCTCGGTCCAGCATTTTCCCCGCAATCTTGCATGCATTTGGGCTAAAGCGAGGTCATCCTCGGAGGCTAAGGTTAGGCGCGGTGTGTGGATTCCCCGTCGAAGCAGCGCTGGGATCAAATGCCTTTTGTTTTCGGAAAGGGGCTTTAATGTGGAGATAACATGTTGTTGTTTAGAGATGTTGAAAATGCAATCTTAAGTATCCCTCTTGAATGTGAATCATCTCATTACCAGGCATTCTCACACTGAGATAATGCGAAACATAATGTGTTTTATATCATCATGGTATGAAGCAGGGCCAGCAGTGCACTGTGCAAAAAAAAAATCCCCTTCAGTGGCATTATTTTGGTCATCAGAAGCATAAATTTGGATGTGAGAAACATCAAAGCCTCCATATAAATGCCTTTCTCTTCATGTTGTCATCCTATCTTTGAATCACTCCCCCTCCCCCCTAGGGCCATGGTTATTTACATTTTCAAATCTGCATTTTTCATATAGATCTGTCTGCCTCTGATTTTAATATCAGTGATGTTTCCCACGACACCTTTTGTTTTATTATGCATTATGAATTTCTTCCCCTCTCACTCCTCCCTCTCTTTCTCCCTCTCTCTCTCTCTCTCGCCTCCATCTTTTTCTAATCCCTATCCCCCACACTAGGCTTATGAGTCCCAGTGTTTTATCATGGGGAGAGAGATTTATCATTTCAATCTCATTTCAATAAATAAAATAATCTCTCTTCTCCTGTACGTGACAGCAGCTAATAGTATTTTGTTATCGTGGAGTGAAACTTTGCAGACTTAGTGCACTTGCTGAAATGCTTTGCATTGGCATTCTGCGGCGGCGTGCGGTCGCCTGCAGTAGTGAGGAACGCTTATCGTGTTGTAAACCGTGCACCGGTGCATTTAAAGAAATGTGACTCCGGCCCACCTGATTAAAGTGAAGCGTGATGTCAAAACATTTCACGCGCCGATTTAATGGATGTAATAATGTAATGTGCCTCGGTTGCAGCACGCGCTGATTGGCTGCTACATTGTCATTGAGAGGTTAAAGACAACATCGTGTTAGATGCTTAGTAATTAAAGATAGTGCACCTATCGGGTTCGGTTTGTACCTATTTCACTTGCAATATAAGGAGCCTCTTGTACCAATTCCGTCCTCTTAAAAGCTACTGGGCTGCACTCATGTATGCTTTTATCTTTCAGCCAGGATATGTTCTTAAAGCACGGTCTGTCAGATCCGCCTGCACTGTGGTGTGCACAAGAACAAGAGCAGCCATCAAGACGACAGTTTTATTTTAATTGCTATCTCCCTTTCCTCCCGGTCCTTCATTTTCCCTTACCCCTGGAGCAAATCAACAGAAAAAATGTAAAAGGACTGACAGGAAAACAATTGCGTTTCAAATTGAACTCCCTGCAGAGTGTGTTCACTTCCTTAACCTGACATCCCTCCCTTCCCCACACATGGCAGAGGAGAAGGCAAGGCGAGCGGCAGCCACACTAAAGCCAGAGAGAGGGGGGAGACCGTCCTTTTGAATATGTGTTTTCTGTTTATCATTAGCTGACTGGGTGCTTCATCATTCGGCGAAAATCCCTATCTGCTGAACATAAGGCCGAGAGACAGCGGGGAATCAATCTTTTGTGCTTGGGCAGATAAACACAGGACGCAATCAGGGGGAGACGGAGCGACGGAGCAGGCCGCGGGACTCACGCCGCCGGTGATGGATGGCGGAAGTGAAAGTGTCAGGATGGCATTATGCAAATGGGGGAGGCATCCGAGCATCGCCCCGGTGATTATGGGAGATGGGAGAGCAGCCTGTGGTCCCCCTGGCACCAAGGCAGCCATTTTGGGGGCTTGTTGTCTCCTACTGGAGCTGGGGGGGGGGCGGAGTAGAGCGATGGATAGAGTGGTCGACGGGGTGGGGGAGAGAAAGGAGGAGATGAAGGAGGAGGGAAAAGGGAGGGAAGAACGTGTCATGGTATCATTCCCTCACATGCGCCGCCGCCTCACCCCCCCACCCCCTTTACTCCAAAAAGGGGAGGAATAAGTCTATAAGCAGAGTGAGAGGCATCTGTGTCATTTACTGAAACAAATGATCAGCCTTCACTTTCCGTGGGGTTTGAATGAGGAGGGTGAGGCTGGCGAATGATAGAGATAGAACACTGATGGAACAATCATGAATAATGAACTCGAGCTGGACAGAAATAAAAGCCGGTCTGCGTGATTGCGACAGCCGCCGTGTTTTGAAACGACTGCACGCAGAGTGACTCTCGGAGGCCTACGTGACCCCTGGGTACAGTGGCGTGTGCTCTGTGCCGCCGTGTAGACTGTGACACGCACGCGCGCCGATCTCAATGACAGGCGAGCAGGACACACACTCTCACGGTAATGACCGAGGATGCTACTTGTATTCAAATGAGGGTTGAAGTGAGAGCAAGGCAGATACTTCAGGGAGCAGCCGGGCCCAGAGGGGAGATCCAGCCGCAGTCCCCGCTGTACCATTACAGTAAGATTGGATGAAGATGGAAACATGGAAAATACGATGGCGTGTGTGCGAGCGGATGGGGATGGCGCAAGGAGACGCCGCCCCCCCTCCAATGATCTATGCGCATGAGCCTGTGCAGGTTTTGTATATCCAAGAGGTAGTAAGATGATAGGTGAAATTAGTCACACAAGCCTATTTTTCTCTTGTTTACACAAGAAGAACGTATTTGTTTGTGAAATGAAAGAACAGGTGAGAGTTGTTGTCACAAATGACTCTGTTATGTTTCACTCGCCCGTCTCCATCTTTGCAATCCTAAATTGTTGTCCTGTTTCTCCTTTTGAGGCTATTTTTAGTCCCTGACCTAGCGAGACAAAGCGGGCTGAAGTGCCCGTCCTCCACCTCTAACTTTACCACTCGCCACAACGCACAGACAATACCCCTCCGTTCCGCCTGATTGGATCCATTTGCATTGGACACCTCCTCTGCATATTGATTGATGGGTTTAATCAGCGAATCAGGGGGAGCGCTCAGACATCAATCTCTGTCAGGCCCCTACCTTTTTTCCGAGCCTGTGATTCCCTGCTAGGACTCATCAAGGAAAGCAAGTTTAGACAGAAAGAAAGGGTGGGGGCCGGAGAGGGGAACAGAGGCAGAAGATTGGGGGGGGAGAAGAAAGGCATGCGGGGAGTGGAAGGACAAAGTATTTGCAATAACTTCAGGTGGATTTCTCTGACTGGGCCCTATAAAGTAGATCAGGTGTAGCATAAAGGAAGGTTGGCCAACTGTGACGCCATGCAGGAAATCTATAAATGAAATAGAAGCCAGAGCAAAGACATTTATGCAGGTAATACATGTACAGTAATGCAGAAAATGTGTCCATCAAGCATAAAAAGGGGTTTCAGCGGTGCTCTACATGTGTGCATTTACAGTTATTAATCATATCGTTTGACACATTTTTTCTTTACTTTTCCTTTTGTGTCACGTTAACTTACACGCACGGACACAACAGACGATGACAACAAAGGGGAAATGAGTGGCATCAACCAACTCGCGTCGTGTCTTCCTGTTGGAATTTTTTTTGCAGGTCCTACAACACATGTAGCTGTCAAAGCCCCGGGATCGATAGGAAGGGTTGGAAAACAGCTTCTTCACCCCCCCTCGCCGCCCCCGCTGTTTGTGTGCGAGTGTGTGTTTCCCCGCGCGCACAACTGTATATATAGAAAGTGTTAATTGAGTTGTGATTGCCATTGTGCGCCTCATCGGGGGATGAACAAGACCACCCTCCGCCCTTCTCGTGTCGACGTGAGAGCGTACCTGTGACACGTCGAGCTGACAGATACTTCGTTTCCTTCTCACTTGATAATTGCCGCAATGCAAACTCAATTAAAAGTAAGCAGCTCGACGTGGAAGGCGATGAGTTTGATTAAAACGGGAATAAAAATACAGATCTGTGATCCTCGCAAATGTATCCTCGGAGAAGGTTTTTTTAGTTTTCCTGGGTGTTTCGCTTCTTTGTGGCAGCAACCAATAGATGAATGAAACATGAAAACACTCCTTCTTCGCCATGAGCAGACACTCACTATTTTGGAAGTTATTAGGGACCAGATAACTGTCGTGAAACGGCCTCAAACGCCACTTGTAAAAACAGCAAATGAGCTCTCTTCCTCTGTATTTCAACATTTGAGTTTGTGTTTTTTATATATCTTCTATTAAACTCAATTACTTCCTGCGTGAACCTGGCCTTGACGAAAAGGGCCCCATAATTCAGTTCGAGAGTACAAAAAAAAGCAAAACATTGCAACACGCTCGTTTTTTGGAGGAAGAAACTTTTAATACCCACAGCTCTTAATGACGGCACTGCAATTAGAGTGGCTGCATTTTTGCTCTAGCCGCGAGTCAAAGGAAAACAAATAAAGCAGCTCGATTTAGAAACCTTATTAGACTTTGAGTCCCTGAGCAATTAAAGTATTACAGCTGAAGTGCTTCTGTGAACCCACCGATGGAAAGCATTTATAGGTGGTCTCTACTTTACTGGTGGTCTGTTACTGGGCATTTTTTTTGTTTGTTTTTTTCTTTTTCTTATTAGTGGCACTCAGAGCTGCAGACGCTGTTTATGCACAAGCCGGAAAAGTTACTGGACAATGAACGCTCTTTATGTATCTCAGCGTTCGTCAAGGACAAATTCTCCACATGCAAACTTCTGCTCGCTCGCTTTGCTGCGGCAAAACGCCGCGACACGTGACGCGGAGTCAAACAAAATCCGGTGATTTAAGAATTAACAAGAAAAACGATTAAAATTAAACCCAACTCGTCTTTTTATCATCTATTCTTTAATCTTCTTGCTGCAGCATTTGCCCCATGCAGTGTCTAAATTGGCTTGGCTGTGATGATGCCCTTTGCAATGCAATCTCTCCAATTTGATGCCTTATCAAATTACTAACCCAGAGGAAATTAATGGTATCATCTGTGTCAAGGCATTGATGTAGTTTCACTTAGCCTGAAACACTATGGTCCTAATTGAATGATTAGATTCCTTTAGATTTTCTATCCATCTTTATACTAATTACAATTGAAGAGGAGAAGCGAGTGCCTTACATATCAATTTAAGGAAATAAAACCAGGTAAAAATTAAACAAAAACTTATATCAATCACACCAAACTCAATAACAGGTTATGATAATTGGCGATAATTGGAGGAGATGTGTTCTGAAGACAGGCCGAATTTCATTTTCTTAGATATGTGTTATTTTAATGGGTTGTGATACATTTTGGAAGAAGCAGCACAGCAATAAAAGACTGAAACCTGATGTGCCACTAGGGGGGGTGCTGATGCTTTTTGGGCCAGGGTTGGTATGCATTGGAAAGTGAAGCACAAAAATCTTGCCTTTCAGTGACTCACACACACACACACACACACACACATGTAGAATGTGGCTGTATTTTAAAGCAGATAATGAAAAGAAAGCGAGAGAAAAAAAAAGATCACACGACTACTTGTGTTCCTGCTACAGCTCCGTCTCCACTAACTTTGGCGTGCAGCAGTTTCACCCTCCGCCTGCTAATACCATAATCCCCCTGGAATGACCTCCTCCTCTCGGACCGCTTCCGACACCTCCCGCTCGGCCACCTCTGCCCCCGGTTCCTCCCCTCTGATCACTCAGCGAGAGCCCCAGCCATAATTGACTAATGACCCCATATCAATATTTGGCTGTGGTCACAGGCTTTCAGTACTGTTGTAATTTAAAGTGGATTAGTGTTCGCCTCAGCACGTTTCTTTTGGCAGCCGGCCAGTGGGACGAGCTTTTGATAACAGGTTCCTTCTTGCGTGAGTGTGTTTCCAGTGTAAGTGTGTGCATGTGGGTGTCTACTTTGTACTTGTGTTTCTGTGAACTGCGCAAGCTGTCCATCGTCCCGTGTGCCTTAGATGCCAAAGCGGCAGAAAACAAAACAAAACAAAGAAAAAGCCTGCAGCATTTCCTGGTCAGAAGCTGGGAAAACACGCGTGTGGCCGCAGGTCGACTGACTTACCGCCCGAGCCTGTTCCTGTGTAATGCTGTGGTCCCAGTCCAGCTATTTTTACTGGTTATGGTTAATTACTACATATAGCTGATCAATATAACAGCAAGACAGCTATTCTAGCTAATCTTTTATCATTTGTGATGATAGCCACAGATTTCAAAAGGTCGTGACCCCACGGGATGGGCGCTAGTGCACACAACATGAACTCAGCTCTCTATCTTGACTTGATTTACATTCTTAAACATTACTTATAGATTTCTCCCCCCCCCCCCCCCCTACTGTTTTATTTCTACGTCTGCACTGCTGTGGCTGATCACACACAAACAGATCCAGACTTGTCAGGATACACCGTCTGCCTCTCTGCTGCGCTAAACAAACCATCGAGCTTCGCTACAGCAACGCCGAGACACCGAGACAGAAAGAAGAAAAACAGAAAAGAGACTCCGGCCGTGTCTTACCTCGTCCCTGCGCTGCTCTCTGTATGCAGAGCGCGCAGGCGGTGTTTATCCGGCTCGCTTGGTGGAATGTTTGTGTAAGTGAACGCTAGGCTGATCGAGTTCAAATCACGGCGGGATAATTAAAACATGTTGATCCCTTCAGTCATGGGAAAGGGGCAGATTTATTAATGATACACTTACCGCAGCCGTGGACGGCGTGTGCGGCTGAGAAATGGTAATATTACTTGAAATCATTGGTTATCGTTGTCATTTACCTGCAGGCCCGTACCAGTGTGAGTGGTCTTTCATGTAAATGAATTTGTCGAGAGAATGAGAGAAATGAGAGACAGAGGGAGGAGTGAGAGATAGAATTAATAGCTTCGGGTCATGGGGATAATGATTTCTTCATGGACCTAGTCAGAGTCAAATGGCCCGGGCACCTCGTTTGGGTTTTTCTTTTTCTACAGAGGAATGAATGTAAGGGTGAACATTACACCGAACGGGGCATTTACCGAGTATGTAAATGCGTTTGCTTTTACGACGAGGTCCACATGCCAGTAACGCTTCCAAATGACCCACTTTGTATTCACGCGACGCAAATTTGCCACCGCGTCGTTAGATCTCGTTGATTGAGTGCCGCTCCCGTATGTTGAACAAGAGAACATATAATTTGCTCATGATATCAAAATATTATGACAGTTAAAGGTTTTAAAAAAACCAACATTTTCCTTCTTTCTTTACAAATATAAATCAGACTGCTTGGTCAAGTTCTTCTCATTCAAAAATCGCCCAATCCCAATCGATTTTCACGGATTCACTGTGAATCCCGCGTGCATAAAGGTGCACGTGGGATTTTCCACCCATGCTTACTCAGTGGGGGGGATGGATGTGTCAAAAGTTGCTGGTCAATCTTTTTGCGCGGCTATTGTGAAGGGCGCAAGTCTGACAGAGTCGAGCAGCATGGACACATGTGAGCATAAAGGGCATACCTCACACCCCCACCACGCCATGCTGAAAGAAGCCAGGAGGAGAGAGAGGAGGGGACGGAAAAATAAAATAAAAGGGCCCGGGCCGGGGCCTAATGGTGGGAACAGTGCGGAGGTGAAGCCTTCTTTTTGTTCGTCCCGGATAAAGGAGGCTTTTGAGAGGCAGCGTGCGTTTTTGTTCCGCGGAGGGCCATCGAAGCTGCAGGCCATGCTTGTCCTGGGCTGTGTTGTTTGAGCAGGGGGGGCAGGAGTGTGGACACAGGCGAGAGGCAGAGTTACTCGCTCCAGGGAGAGAAATATGCTACTGCGAGGGTGCTGGAAAGAGGACAGCATATCATCTGTCTATGAAGAAGAAGCAGGAGGAAAAAAACGGGAGAGTGAGAGAGTGAGACGGGGCAATAGAAAGAAACAGATGGAGGGGGGGCAGAAAGTGAGACGGCGAAAGAGAGAAAGAGAGAGGAGAGGTGTGAAGGTGCTTTATGGGGTACTTAATGGCTCATGTATCCAAGCTGCCGTCATTTCAGGACATCCATTATGGTGTGTGCACCTGTATACATGTGGTTTTCACTCAGAATACTCAAAAAAAACACGCAAGTTCTCAGCTAATAACCGTCTCTGTCGGCCTGTGACAATGACCTGCTGTTCAACTCGATGGCGAGACAGCTTTAGGCAGTCGGCGGTGAACTCTCGGTGCTCCCTGACCCGTCTGACCTCTCCAACAGTTCAACTTCCACAGAGCAGCATTGATTGATCTGCCTTCAGGGCCTTTAAATCGCTGCGCGTCTCTTCTGCAGACGGGGAACAAAAAAAATCGGTGATTCCTTCACTGAAACCTGATCTTGTTATAAAGTCTTAAGAGGAGAACGATGCATTCACAGCAGCCGAGCCCCTTTATCTGCTGACACGGTGTTACACCTCCAGCCTTCACGTGTCTCGCATTAGCACGTTCAACTGGAAACATTTGTTTTCTCACTTATTTTACATCTAAAGTTTTTTGGTTTTTTACTGTAAACATCAACACTGATATGCTCAAAAGTGTCACTGCAACGTTGCCTGACTGTCAAAAGAAAATTATGTAACTCCAACTATTGTGCTGTTTGTTATGTTTGCTGCAGTGAATGCAAACATGATTATATAACTGATTTAAAAGTTTACATTTTAGTGATTTATTGTATGATTTGATGTATGACTGGATAAACTGTTTAAAGGATAAAACTGTTAAATGTTTCACATTGTTTCATTATAGGACACTCCATACCAGGAGTAAACAGGAAGCCAGTCACATATTTTTTATCCTATTTTTAAATTGTTTTGTTTTGGTTGTTTTGGATTTCTTTATTTTTTGTTTTGATGTTAAGTCACTTTTTTCTTAATTGATCCGCGGGGATCATTTAAAAGGTCTTTTAACCTTTTGACTGACTGTAAAGCTTCTAAACATTCATTAGGTGTGATGGAGAGCACAGTGCGATTGATGCTATCAGATGGCATTTCATAAGTGTAGGAGGACAGGCTCCTTGATGAATTGCGCGGACCTAGGATTAAGTGACAGGGTGATTGTTGAACTCGCTGCTGTTTTTGCTGTAGGTTGACTATCTTGCAATTTACAGTCACATGAAAGAGAAAACTCTATACAATCCCAAAGTACAGCCCATGATTTAGAACCATCTTTAGCAACAATCAGAGGAAGTAACCATTTTCTACATGAGTTTCTCACATCAAGCAACCTTGCTCCGATTTATTTAGGTTTGCGGGCATTAACTTGTGTGCAGGTCTTAAGGTGCTGCCACAGCATTTCTGTCAGGTTGAGGTCTTTTACTGGGTCATTGCAACACCTCCATTCTTTGCTTTTTCAGCCATTCTGTTGCAGTTTTGCTGCTTTAGCTTTCAGACAGATGGCCTCATATTAGACTAATGTAAGACTTGTTTTGCACAGGACTGAGTCCTCTGAAAACTCTTTTTAACTAGACTGTACCTTTAATGTTTGTTTAAAAAAACTTAAATCTGCTCTCCAGCTGTATAAAAAGCGCTGAATGTGATTCAGTGTGATGCAGTTTGTATATGTTTAACTTTTATATCAAGTCTAGTGATGCAAAACAGAATTACACAATTATAGAGGAATTATTCACTACGGTGCAGGTAAGAAGAAGAAAAAAGTCTGCAAAACTGTGCAGGATCACAATGAATGTGACGTTAGAATGCTTGAAGGATACCTTCTGGGTGAAAGGTGAGCTTACTCGAGTAAGAACTGGCAACGGCAATTAGACCACAATGAGGTTTTTTCTTTCAAATTTTAAATGGCAGTATATCACAGTCTGATTTATTGTTACATGGCCAATTAGCACCTCAGTCAGCCATTTACCTCAGGGTCAAAGGTCATGCTCCTTTAGTCTGGGAGAGAATGAGAGCTTGACACAGGCAAAAGAAGAGAGCAAAGAATATTGACTTTTTCTGGGCTCGTGTTATTGTGGGAAATTTAAAACTGGAAGAAACTTCCATTACAATATTACATTAAATATATGCAAATGTGTAACAGAGAGTGGTGGTGGGCAATGTAGCCTCAAAATTATATTGTGATATTTCAAGAAAAGTGCAGTAATGATAGTTTTGATAAGATTTTACAAAAGAAAATGCTTCCAGGCAACAGCACTCGCAAGTGTAGGTAAATGAAGGCATCTTCAATGTGCTGCTGTCATCAGTGACACACTTCCTGAGTTTGAAAAGTGAATGCACTGAATCGAGGTGCCAGCAGAAGCTTTGTAGAGCAATAGTAGTGAAACAGCTTTATATTCAGTAACACGGCGTAAGTCAAATGTAGGCACAAACGTACCGTAGGTAGTGCTTCAAAGGTAAAATTAACTGTGCTCATCAATTTTAAGTAAGATAACAGCAGCTAAACAGTAAATAAAGCTACATAACCCTGTGACTTATCAAGAATCTATATAATACTGTCACATAATAAAACAAGATGTTTTCCACCTGGGATGTTGTATCTTTTTCACCAGCTGCTTTTCCTCCATATAACTGCATCAGTGATTTCTGTCCTCTGCTGCTAACAAGTGCAGCTAGCTCTTTTGAGGCTACATACACACGTACACGGGTATTTTTGAAAATGCACATTTATCTATGCGTTTGGTCCTTTTGTCCACATGTAAATGGCGTTTTGGGTCACTGAAAATTTTTGCGTTTAGGTGTGGACGAGGAAAACGGAGATTTACTCAAGCAGCATCTTATTCTTCTTCTAAGTTTTATTAGCAGACTTGTGCAACGTCAAAGATGTGCCACATTTTGACATCAAGCATTATTGTTTACATGAGATGAATTTCTACAATAGAGACAAAATACTGCTGCTGTTAATCTCACTATCTGTAGTTTTTACACACTTACAGATACACACACAGTTTGAAATGATGAAGGCACTTGAAAAGTAACACAAAATTAACAGAATAACAAAAACTTTTCAGTTTTTGTGAGGGCACAAAACCCTGTTTACTCCTTCCCTCCCAGGCTTCTAGACTTCTGATTGGCCAAGATTTCGTTTTTAGCGTTTACATGTGGACGGAGAAATTTTTTCAAAATTGTACGTGTGGACGTAGCCTGAGACACTTCGGAACTTGCATGTCAGAACTGAGAAAACACATTTCAGAAAAAGCAAGGAGAAAGGATTCGTTTTGGTTCTTAGCGAGGTAAATCCATTCATGTATCCACTAGAGTTACACCTTAATTCCTTAATTAATACTGTTATTCTAGGTTGTCGGTGTTGTGCCAAAAACTGATTTCCAATGTTTCCGTGTATTTTTTATGTTTAATATCTTTACGTATGTTGGTAAATAGACTTTGGTGAACAGCGTTTACAAAGGGGTTATATATAGCATTAAAAAATTATCTGTTTTTTCAAGTATCTTTACAACTCTGTGTTATTGTACTTACATTATAACCAATCCGGTCCTTTATCCCCACTTAAAATATTTTTACAGAACTATTGTAATATTTGCTGCCATTTCTGCTGTCCTCATGGCCAACTTACTCTTACAAAAGACATTTAATGTTAATGACATTTTTTAACTGCATAAATAAAGGTTATATAAACGTCGCTGCCAAAAACTGATTGCGCCTTCTACCTTGTTGTTTGTTTGTTGAATGTCGTTTGTGGCTCATTATGACTTTGTGTCATCCATGAGGGATGCATTTGACATATGTTTCACATATTATAGCCCAACAAGTTACTTATAGCAGTTTAAATACGAGCAATCACTTTTTGGCAAATACCGGGACTGCTCCAACTTTCCGAGTGGGAAATCTGAGTTGAGGGGGCATTCCAGATTGAAACTCAGTCTTCCTAGGAAGCTATGAAGGTAGCTCCATTTTTAGACACTTCGTCATCATGGGAAGCTGGCACACAGCTCTTGATCTCAGACATGACTGGGCTCGTCTACGAACGTAAACTCCATAGCAAAGATATCGCGACACTTTTATGCAAAAAATTAGACCGGTATTACTGCAGATGACATGATATGACACAGCCCTAAAAGAAAGGTGAAATCACACCCGCACAATAACAACAAAGCAACATCTAGATATCTTTGTAGATTAAACACAAACTTCCTCGTGTCACTTCATATCTTGCACTGGATCCTGTATTCATACATATACTATGTAAATCTTCAAAAAGGCATTAGATTGCACACAGTCGTCTGTAAAAGGCAAATTATCTCTAATAATAGCCTTTATTTGAGAACTAATTGCCATAATCCATAAATCATCCTCAGAGATTACGTCACCTAAGGACTGTCAAGTAGCACAGATGCACGGTAAACCTCCAGAATGAGCTAATCGTCTCTGAAAGAGTATATAAAATGAATGAATGGATTCTCTTTAAAAGAAGCTTTGTTTGGATAAGCTAGGACATGCAGTGAGTGAGTAAAGCTAGCGTGTGTGGCTCTCCTGTCCATTGCTTTGCTCATTTGGCATTCTCCAGCAAATAGACAGTAAAAACAACACAATCCAGAAAACATGGCGCAGTGGTCCTGACTTCAAACCATCAGCACTCTCGTACCTACCAGGACCCTCCATTAGCCTGCCCATGTGTTTACATTCCAGGGGTCTGTTCACAAATGATTTGAATGTATTTTTCTGACTATGGTTATTTATCACATGCAAAATGGGCTGGGACACCGTGATGTATGCTATCAGCAGTGACAATGATAACCAGGACAATAATTACACAAAGCTCAGGCCATCCATCACAGTCACTTATCACTTAAATAATCAGGCGTTAAACAGAAGGAGGCGTGGAGAGGAGAAGAAGGATCCTGAAGCAAATCCAGCTTGTACACATGGTTTCATTGGTTTCAGTGGTGTCAGTGGTGTCACTTGACGCAGAGCTTATTAGGCTACAGGGGTATTAGGTAGCCTTAAACAGCACAGCTTCCACATCTGATATATTGTTGATATCACCACTAAGCTGATGCTTTTTGCGGCGCTCTAAATCACTTACGCCTTAACTTTTATGCCTTACAGATTTGTATCCCTTTTCCATCTTGAATAAGAAATTTGCTCAGAAACAGTAACATGTTATCTGCTAATAAAGATCACGTGGTCTCACTGAAAAAAGCTCTAAAATGCCTCAAATAGTCTCAAATCTTGTTATTCTAACACCTGAAATTAACATGAACCTAAACTTTTTGTTGATTAACCCTTTAAAACCGGTCAGAGCAGCACGCTCAGTTTTGTGTAACTATTTTTAAATCCCGGTAGCTCTGCAACCACGTAAGCTAGCGCAATAATTGTTTTTGCATATGAAACCGGAGGAGTTGTACTTACATCTTATGCCATCAGCTTGTCCTCGGTCACAGTTTCCTTCCACATATAGCTTTGCAAAAACTGCATAAAAAGCGCTTGCAGCAACAAAAACATAATATTCCAGAAACACGCTTTGCAGATCCGATCAGCTGTTCATAACACTTCCTACGTTGGAATAAACGTCAGCGAACTTTTGCATGTCCGCCATTACCTGCCGAAACTGGAAGTGACGTCATTTTCACGGAAATGTAGTTTTTTTTACGATCAGGGCCTCATAAGCCTATACTGGCGTTTTTAAAAGTTATCTTTGACTTTATGACTTTCTGTGTCGTTTCTGGGATGCTTAGGACTCATATTGCACTGCTGGAAATAGTTTATTTTGATGCATATGCTGATTTTTTGCAAATTTGCACTATAATATTTATTTTCGTTTTTCCTGCAGTATATAAAAATTGGTGTATTTCAAAAATAAAAATATGAAGACACTTAAAAGAAATTTCCTGTGGTGGGAAACTATTTTGTGCAACTTTTTTGTATTTACAGTTTTGAGGGATAAGCCTCTTAAATTTCTCTAACTAGAAATATATGTTAAAAAAACAAAAACGATTTTCTATTTTTTTGTAGTTTATTGCACTTTTTTGCAATTTATGTAATTATTATGCACTTAATGCAGACATATTATTAAAATTTAGGTTGTAATGGTTGGATTGATGTATATCAACTTGAAATGCTCCCAAAAATGGCTCCACAGCATGTAAAAATATAATATAAGCTCTGGCGGACTTGGTTCTATGGTAGGTCTTAAAGGGTTAAACTTTGACTTTTCAAAAGACTAAAACATTTAAATTCATTTTAGCTCATGGGTCACGCCCACTCCCCCAATTTAATCTGTAAAGCATGACAACTTTAATAAAAACACAAAGCACATTATGAACAAGATCTATCAGGGTTTTTTTTCAAATGCTGCTGTTATAACACACACAATAGCTGATGTTCATTGTCATTTTAGGATTGCCAAAGAAGAATGACACCCTCTGTTATAAGTACAAAATCTGCGATCATGTTTTATTTGCTTTTGCTTAATTTCTGTACTTTGGAGACTAAATTTTCCACAGGTTAAAAAAATGTATCTTTGTTTGGCTTCAGTCCTGCATAGTCTCAACATGTCTGGGCTGCGCTGATGGTGAACTTGAACCCTAAAAGCCACGAAAGAATCCGGAGAGGGAACGGCGCACCGAGAGGGAGTGTCCAAAGCAGCCAGAGGTCACAGGTTATGTAAAGACTAGGGAAGCCCTCTGGGTCAAGTTGATGCACTTAAGGGTAATGATGTTGACACCCTCAGGGGGCTTGTAGCCTTTCAAACATGAACCTACCGTGTACTGAGCAGAGGAAAAGTGCAAATGCGCACTGGCTAGAAGACTCGATGGAGGAAATATGGTTTAAAAACAAGACAAAAAGACGACTGAAGAGCAAACATCTGCTGCATGCCAGCACCAAATGAAAAGCACTTTACACCAGCGTTTCATTCCCTTGTTTATTGGAGTAGAATTATGAATACGTTTCCTTTGAACATGATGAATCATTAAAGTAATGGTGTACTGAGGTTTTGTTCTTCTTCTTTTTCTTTTTTTTTTTTGCTTCGATGTTTCTTCTTCTTAATACAAATTTCTATCTGTGTCTGTGCCTCTCCTGAGAGCTGCCATTGCTCTACTTACCAGGAAATACTTTCTAGATATGCTAATTTATAGTCATGAGAGAGAACAAGTGTGTGTGTGTGTGTGCTGAGAAATGCATAGTTGAGTATTGCAAAATAACAGCAAAGCAGGAGCATTTAAGTAAGTCAGAGTCTCTGAGAACGTTTGCATGTACTGTTTAGGTATTTAAGGTGTGTCTATATTTGTCATGTACTCAAATGCATACTGTATATAGCCGCCAACAGTTTGTCAGGACAACAATGCCAGAGGGCAGCTTGTGTGTACATCTCCCTTGCTGTCGGCCAAAACAGCCGTATTTGAGGTCCTGCGTGAGAACTGTTTTTTTCTTCGTGGTTCTTTGAAGCAAACAAAGGCACCAGAGCCTTAACATTATCTGCATATCTGCCTATGTCAACCACACTAGACAGACCCTCTCCTGCCACTGCAGTAGGCCACTTGTGAAAACCTGTATGAATGCAGTGCTGTGAAAAAGTGAGATGGAGAGCCTGGGATGGTTGTACCTTCCTGCATCAGTTGCTGTAACTCTTATAGATTTTGGCAGTAACCATTTATTTATTACAGACAACAATGTATGGAGTGCTGAGTTTAACCGCCCAGAATTGTCATCACTTCATATCAACTGTAGAGCTGGTTGCAAACTAATATCTTTACCTATTCAGTTTGACAGTAGACATATTTGCAAAATACACAGACAGATGGACGCCACATGTTTTAAAGTGGTACGCTCCCCTGGGAACAAAGGGATAGTGTAAATGAAACCAACTTCCTCTTCCAAAAAGTGTACGTATGTACATATTTCGTATTGGGGATCAACCTAATAAAAAAAAAGAACGAGTTCAAAAATAAAAATAGGATGAACTTGTGGGTCATGTGACCTGCCTTTGCCAGCTGTTTGTAGTGGCCCAGGCTTAAAGACAAAAGAGTCTGTGGCACCGTTGTCAGAAAGTCAATACTGTGATTAACACTGTCCTTCGGTCGAGCCGCAGTCCACCACTTTAGCAGCCAATAGCTTTGACAGTCATTACCTAACTAGTAAATCACCACAAACAGGATGCAAGTAAATAGGAAAGTCAGTGATTGAATAACTCCACTAAACGGCAAAGAGGAAACATGTTGCTGAGTATTTTTACACAAACTCATTGTAAGTGGAAAGTGAGCATATGTTACAGAAAATGAGCTTGTAAAACGTTTTCGTATTTCTTCTCTCCGGCCCCCCCTCCAATAGCTCTGGAAGTGAGTGTCATTCAAGATGTGGCCTTTCCACACTCATAAAGAACACATAAAACACACATTGTGCTCTCGTTAAGTACTTACAGAGGTGAGATTTATGTGCTGGGGTCTGGATTTCCAAATAGAGACCGATGCTGTCTCTAAAGTGTTTGTGATTTACACAGCGAATGTATTGGCACTGGCAGAATACCAATGCGATTGCTTAACACCGGAGTTTGAATGGAAAGAGGTGAGCGCAGTTAAAATGTTTGCGAGTGTATGCTAAAGGAGGGTCCCTGGTTAGTGCCAACACATTTCTTTATAATGTGTAGTACGGAGCAGCCCGGGGTCCTTCTCCTCCCCCCGTATCATTTCGAGACGTGATCTTGCTCCTCCTGTAGGTAGGCTAAAAAGATCTATTTGCTTGTGTAACCAAATTCTCTGTAACTGCAGAAAAAAGACGGAGATATACTTCAGATTTCCTGCTACGATAGTACAGGAGGTGCTCCTGCTTTAGTCAAGGAAAGAATGAATCCCTCTTTACCTGGAAGTGTCACCAACTTCACTAATGTGTCTTTAATGTAGCCAGTTTCACCCTTGGACAAGGATATCAAAACACTTAAATCGACCTGCTCACTGGAGGCAGAAGTGAGCCTTGTAAAATGAATTATTGATGCCATGCGAGGCTCCTCGCTGACTGAGAACAATGTAACATCGCGCTGGTGAATTCATCTGAGCTCTTTAAAATCAAGGTCTCTCTGTTCACTTTCATGTTCTGACGAGGGCTCAGCCTCCAAGCCGCAAGACATTCCTCGATTGCCGGTGATGTCCAAGTCTTTCTCGGAGGCACCTCAGTCCTGTCGGGACAGAGAACGTTATTGTTGGGATACCTGCATAGTTGCATGATTGGTGTCAAATAAACACGGTGCTGAGCTACAGTGCTAGAGGTCTTTTTACCTGTAATTATGGCATGGCTAGCTTTCTTCTGTGGGCCAGCTGCCAGCTTGCTTTGGCTTTTATGGGGCTTCTGGTCCTTTCTTGTGGTTGTCATGCTGCAATTAAAACTGTCTCCAATCGCTGGGTGGCAAAAGGCGCTGAGACAGACTCTTGTCTCTCTCACACACAGACACACATATGCCTGTGTGCTTGCATATGCACACACACACAAACACACTGTGGAGCCTCTGGCTGGAGGCAATGGGAAAGTGTATGATATAGGAAAAACATAGTTAATTACATTTGACAGGTATCTATTAAAGTGCATTCTTAGACCTTAGAGGCCTTCACACATCTAATGGAAATACACACTCAACTTCTGCCCATGAATAATAGGGCTTCTCAGCCAAAAGCTTTGGCTTTTTTCCCCCTTATCTCACCAACATCAAGCATCTGTCAGCGAATATACAAATCACCACTAATCAAATCCACAGAAGTATAAACCAAGGTCTTACGCTGGTATTCGGATCCTTTTTAATTAGTTATTCAGGGATTCTTTTCACTTTTAAGTGAACAGGCACTTGAATCCCTCCTCCGGAGCAGCGCGAGCTCGCCTGTTTATTACAGACAATAGCAGTGTGATTGTAATGATGGCACCCGATTAAAGAGGGGACGTATGCATCGCAGAGGTTTTTGATTGGAACCTGCGATGTTCAAATCCATGGGTATGTGTAGAATAAGGCAGGACAAGGTTGAGATGGCTGTCTGTCTGTTTGGTCTGTGCATGGCCTCGTTCGCTGTTATGGTCTGTCAGTCTGTCTGGTTTGTGGGTTCAGCGTGTCTGGATCCCCGTTCTTTGCCGTACTTTCATCTAATCCGCCTGAAGACTTTGTCAGATCAGCTGTCTTGGAAAATCCAATTTAGGTTCTTGATAAAATATATTTGAGGCAACAAGAACGGGAGACTGACTCAGTTTAAAATAACACGTGTTCTCAAGGAGGAAATTACGCGATTTTACAAGATTTTTTATCAATTCCTCACAATGATCAAAGACGGATTAATTAGTGGAAGGGTTACATTTTACATATGTTGAATTTGGAGAGCGCATTAGTTGTCATTTCATGATAATCTCAGTAAAATGCCTCATAAGCATTTCTAGCTCAGTAGTTTTTAAACATAAAAACACAAAAAAGGAGATTTCAAAATAAATTTGCATTTTATTTTGAAATCTCCTTTTTGTACAACAAACTACAAGAACACCCAGGAGCAGCTGTGGCTCAGGTGGTAGAGTGGGTTGTCCACTAATCGCAGGTTTGCATGAATAAATCCAAGGACTTGCTGGAGGTCCGTTACAGATAGGTTGCTAGGCAGTCTCTGAACTCAGCCAAGGATCAGTTTGGCCTGTCACCTCAGCATCATATTAGATACAATATTAGACCGTTTTTGCATTTACTAACTTGAAAAGTTAGTAAGCAATTCAGACTAAAAGCAGACCAACGTGCTCCTTCACTTTCTCTGCAGCAGACATAAAGGATAATATTAAGTAGTATTGGCCCTGTGCATGGTTTAGTTGACACCTTAAGTCCCACCCATCAGCTCAGTTTAGTGCAGCAGTCCCCAACCTTTTTTGCGCCACGGACCGGTTTATGCCGGACAATATTTTCCCGGACCGGCCTTTAAGGTGTCGCGGATAAATACAACAAAATAAAACTAGTACCGGTACCGAAAAAATAAGATTTATTCATAACACACGTGAAAAGACCCAGGAAAACCGAGTTAACGATAAAAAACAATAACAAAATAACGCTGAAAACCGATAAAAACCCTGAAAACCATACATTTCACACCTGAGCCTCAACTCTCGCGGCCCCGGTACCCGCTTGGTACCGGGCCTCGGACCCCAATCCCCGGGTCAGAGGCCCGGGGATTGGGGTCCGCTGCTTTAGTGGATTGATCCAACCTTGCAGCTTCTTCTTCTATTTCTTCTTTATCAGTTGAAATATGATAAGCTTTGGTGGTCCAATTTCCAAAAAGAAAACTTCAGTTTATGCAACAAATCGAGCGTAGTATTTGACATCAACTAATAACTTAGCTGTTAGGCTTCTCCACATCCAGTTTGCTAGCCTGTCCACAGTTGCTGCACAAGCCACTTTGCAACCCACCTCATCATCATGCTGTTTCTGATTTAATGTCACCTCTGTTGTCACTGATCCCTGGACTGTTCTGTGATACGGGTCTTGCTGCTGCCTCTTAAACTTTCCATATATGTGCATGGAGCACTTCGCTGCCAAATATGAATTACTGCAGATAGAGATATCAGCCTTCTTTTGACTATAGCAGGCCTGAGTTAAATATGTTTCCTTATGGCAAGTAAAGCTTGTGATTACAGGCAATGAAATGAAATGAAACAAACTGTGGTTTCCTACTTGAACCTCAGAAATGCAACGAGCGCTCCAGCCTTCACATTTTCATCCCATCCAAATTTTATCATAGAGGCGATGTTGACACCTTAACCAGTAGTGGCATTTTATCCTTGGCTACAGCAAACACTGAAAAGAATAGAGGGGAAAAAAGAAGCAGGGAGATGTTTGATGTAGCCAGGCAGGATGTCAGGAAAGCTTGTGGTGAGGTAAAGGCCATTCAAATTTGGAAGTTCTGAAAACTGTGGAAGTCAGTGACATTTTGAATTTTTGCCCTTCCAAGAATTTCCAATGCGCAAAATTTGGCTCTGTGCAAGTTTTGGCTTGCTGTGTTTGGCGTGTTTTGGACAAGCTATTGTCTGGTATCAAAAAGGTAATGATCCTACATGAAATGTCAGATATTAATGTCAAAACTAGGTAGCCATCATGTTCATACCCCTTGGTCCCTTGATGGGCTTAACAGGAAATATTTGGTGTAGCGCTCGGTGTTATCAGACAAACTGGCGAATGCTTGTGGGTTCAGGCATTCATTGTGAAACCTGGGAAACATCCATGTAATGAATGTTTGCTGGCACAATCCATTCCTCTGACTTCTTTTTTCCTGGCCAGGGAGTTCTTTGTGCGGCAGCGTTAGTTCGCCCAGTCACCAACTGAACTACTGACTTGTTGATTCACGTGTTTGTTAATTAGCTTTCGATGCCTCTGACAGTTAAACGCAAAGTTAACGAGTGAATGTGCAAGAATTTTCTCCGTGCATCGATTGGCATCTTTGCTACTCGCTCCATTCTGCATTCCCCCACCCCCCAAAAACATCACCTCTCCCATTTCCCCCTCCTCCCACACCCCTATGTTTCCCCGTGTCCTATCTTCTGCCTTTAAAAGGGCTCAAGGATCCCACACAAAGCCAGGAAAAGATGATGATGATAGTTTTGTTGCCTGCCCCCCCGTCTCTGTCCACATTCCTCTGAAATGAAAGGCGGCAACAATTATCTTCATGTCTGATGCCTCAAGTCTTTTGACACCTACCTGGTAGAGCAGGTCTGGCTCTCTGCGGCTATGCGAGCAGGTTTGTCGTTTGCCCCAATTACCGTCCACGTTAAAATGGCTGAAACCTGGGAGTTGCCCATCTCTTCAACAAAGTTGTATGTGTGAAGCCGGCAATTTTCTTTGGCATCGAACGCTGTTCTGCATGTGCAGGCCAACCTTTTCTGAAACAACTGACAGTGTGCTTTATGTGCTACTTATGGACAGCTAGTCAGGATTCACTCTAAATATTACCACAGGTCAGGAGAAAGGCAGCGTGTGGGTATTTAAATAGACCGTACATCAAAGCGTAGCAATTTGAAAGTGACATGTCTGGAAAGTGCTAATAGCCTCCCTGAGCTGATTCCATCCAACCTCCTGCCAATGTCAGAATCCAGCTGAATTTGCTTTCCAAGATGTTCTTCTGAGGTGAAAGCCAGCAGTCAGTTGTAGCTCCACTGGTAGCCGTTTCCGATGCTTTGGTAGCGTAGCATCAAAGTCACGGGGCACACATATATTCCGCAGGATTAGAGCGGCGTAAAAGGACAGCCCCAGCCCATTCACTGTTGGCACGGCCGCCACAGCCTCGGCACAAGTGAGTTTTTAATGCATTCCATTTAACTTTAATTACTCCAATCTCTGCGAGGGCACACAGGAAGAAAAGGCCCGGGCGTTTGTGCCGAGCAGATTACCCCACTGCCCTGCCAAGTCCGCGGCGCGCTGCATCCTAAGATAGAATTCAAATTCAAATGTGGGCTAAAGAAAGTGCAGCTGTCACCCCTCTGGCCTGCGAAGCCCCAACCGGATCAAAGATGAGCTGTCCTCCTCCCCTGCCCGTGTAAAAATGAGCTGTCCTGGCCGTGCCAGTGTCTCGTCCCCCTGGGGCACCTAATCCTCCTCTCCTGACTCCACACTGACAGTCTGAATAAAGGCATTAAACCCCGCAAAATAATTACCAATTAAAACGGATGGAGAAGTCATCAGGTAGTGACTGGGGGGGGAGAGCAGGCAGAGGCGGCAGAGAGGGATGGAAGCTGTGGCGGGTTTCTTTCCTCCCTGCCAAGAACAACCTGTATTTTCTCCTTTATGGGTTATGGTTTTGCAGTTCTGGATGAGTGAGTGACCTTACACAGTGGTATCAGAGCGGGAACAGACTTCTCAGAGCTTCTAGGATGTCGAAGAAAGTTTACGTGAGGCATCCCAACTGTACCGAAGCCAGAAATAAGTTTTATAAGCTGCTGAAATTAAGAGTAGTTGTTTTATCTTGGATGATGCTGTGCAAGGCTGAGTTAGAGCGACGCTTTAGAGATTGCTGGTGTTTTTCTCCTTTTTTTCACGCTTTAGGATCTTGGTATGTTTGCACATGTGCGAGGATACGGCGCATAGGTGCGTTTGGAAGTGACCCTAAGTGCAAAACGAGCCATTAACTGTGCGTCAGCTTGCTGTGCTTGTGCTCTAAATTAGCCTGTGTGTGTGTGTGTGTGCTTTTTACCTGTCATAGAGTGTTATAGGGTGTTTGCAGACTAGCGTGCCATGAAGCCCCGGGCACTAATCCACCAGCGCCACACTGCCGAATCCAGGTAAAGTGATCCTAAAGCCTTCTTACCCCTCTCCCGCCCCTGTTCTCGCTGCTCCCCTTTGAGCTCTGTCTATTAGCAGTGGCAGAGATCAGACTAGAGAATATCCACTCAACAGACCAGTCTGGACCAGGACATGCATTTTGACAACTTAATCTCCTCTTTGACGGCAGGCAGAAAAGGAGTGAATTGCCATGCGACAAAGGGGTTTCTGACTTGACCATGTTCTTTAGAAATTCCTCCCTCTGGTATGGGAGACGACCTGTGCGGCGCTCGCACAAGACTGCCGATACCATTGTGCAGACTCACTTTGCAGCTTCACTAAAACTTTGCTTTTTTTTCCTCCTCCTGGCTGCACGAGGTTCTTAGCAGGAGGACGGATGGGGACGGAACATGAAATTCCAGCTTGACACTAACGGTCTAATAAAAGGCAGACGGCATAAATCAAAATTACGCTTGAATGCTTGTTTATGACCCTCTGTTTCATAACGATGATTGAGCAGGGTGTCTCGTTCCAGTGAATCCAACTGCTTGTCTGTGCCTCACCGCGGTATTTCACTGATGTTGATCACTTTTGACCTGAGGGACAGTTTGCGTTGCTGATATGACTTGCCTTTTGGTTATTGTATCTGTGCCAAATTCTCTCTGGGCTTAGCACAATGGGTGTGTGCACTACTGCGGACGTTGTAGCTTGTGAGTGTGTGAGAAGAAGAAGGAAGAGATTTTTTTATTTTTTTTGTCCATCCTGTGAAACCCATAATTAGGTCATGACTTTGACTCAGACACACGGGAGTATTTGCAGAATGCATATGTACTATACACAGAAAACACTACATTTATCTTCAGCAGAAATTTAAAGGTGATCCCATGTGGGTGTTTTCATCTGTCTTTTACTGTCTGTGATTAAGCCTGGGATCAGTTTAAATCTGCTCCCGTTTCATCTCACTATCCCACAATTATCATGTTATGGTTATATTATCATCTTGATTTACAAACTGAGCTTTTGCGGGGGCAAGTCGGCTCAAAGCGGCAACTTTAATTCCGTGTATTTTTAAGTGCAGCCTCGGGTATTTTATACCTGAACCACCTTGATCTCTGAGTTGACAACAGCACTGTATCCAGACCTCAGTTTCAGTCCCTCTCTAAAGATCAATCGAATACTGTCGGACGATACGAGGGGGAGAAAAAAGTCATAGTCGCATAACTCAGATGATTTTAGGGACTTATTCTATGTAACTGCACCTTTTAATATATTTAAATGCAAAATCTCGCATCCATGCTGCGTGCCCATTTTTTGAGCTTTTGATTAATCCCATCAACGGCCTCCTTTGTTCTTGTCAGCTAAATTAAACACCTTCACTGATATCACATTAAAAAACCCTTTTGACAGGTCTGTGCGTCGTGTCAGGAGAACTGGCAGCTTATGTTAAGTTTAGTAAGGAAGATCTGTATTCACTCATCTGCCTACATTGCAGGGTGTTCAGGCTGTTAGGCTATCCTTTACATCCCTCCGCTCTTCCTCGCTTATTTCATTCCAATTGGCTCCACCCACGTCGCCTAACTTTTCCTGGCCATGTACGGATCCTCCAAGATCCAAGTCCTGACCCACCTCCCAACATCTGTGTTGTGTTATGTAGCTTCATCAGAGTCTTAACACCAAGTTGTTTATTTCTCAAGGCATAAAAAGTTTTTTAATTTAATTATTATCCTTTAAAATGTGTTTTTAATGAGATGATGCCAATTGGATACATTTCTGGAACGTGCACAACCTTAAAATTGCAAAAAGACAGCTTCCTGTCAGCCACTATCAGTTTCCACAAGCCCTTCCCCACTGCCACTGTCCCAAAGACCGGCTAGTTTTTAGCAATTCTTTAATCCACTGAGTAAATGCTGGCTTCAAGTTCACTCTGACCTCTGCTACATTTGATAACAAGATTTTTTTGGCAACAAAAGCTATAAACAAAAGCACTTTCCTCTTTCTGTTTATGTTGCACAATTGGAGATACAGTGGCCGTGTCCAAATTCATGGGTTGCATCCTCCTGAGGACCCAGCCTTTGCGGTCTACGTGAGCCGGGTCCTCAGAAGGTCGGGTAGGCCGGAAGTAAACGGCTGGGGAAATTGGACGGTCTAGCCTTCTGATTAGCGTCACCGCTGTCTCGGTGGAGTTTAATAAACTCGGCCGTCTGCTCCTTGCTATCTAAAATATTACAGGACACTGGAGTAAAGTCTCACACTTCTGTTTAATCAGTTTTCTGTTTGACGTTTATTCAGCTGTGTGAAAACCAAGGAGGAACCCACCCGGGGGATTAATAAAGTTTTATTTTATCTAATCTAATCTAATAACTTTAATCTCAGCCAACACTGAAAAAAGCCCAACAATAACATTTTTAGGTTGTCTAAGTGACTTATATATTACGTTTAACCCGAGCAGCGAAACTCCGCGGTGATCTGAAAATGATGTGCGGGAGTTGTGCCGTTCTCGGCGGCTTCAGTGACCCTCGAGCTCCCGGCTAGCTATCGAGCTGGTGGGTAGCAGATGCTCCGAAAACGTCGAAGCACTTTTGCAAATATGCGATATCTTGATAAACCGAGCAGATATTTGATGTTTACACAGCTACTTTCTTGCCTGAAAATATGTTAAAAGTTTATTTTGTGACCCAGAAAGATTAGTAAGAGTAATTTTAAAACTTAGTAGTGGCCGCCATTATCGGAAACTGGAGTTTGGCTGGGCCGCGCTATGAATTCTGGGATATGGTAGGCCACGAAGGACACACCCAACCCATCCTTCAAATTCGGGGAAAAGGAGGGCGCATTTGTCGGCCGCATTCAGAGGAGTCTACGAATTTGGACAGCCTTCGGCGCGTCGCTGTGACGTAATCGGTCTACAAATGCGGCCTCAGGAGGATGCAGCCCATGAATTTGGACACGAGGAGTGGGACCACGCCTCCAAACACGCTCCTTCCGGTCCTCATCTATATAGGTTCCCCCAGTTCTGCAAGCTGTTCGTTCTCGTTTACGTGCCCCACGCTCCCCACCTTTTCTTTAACTTCTTACACGGGGATCAGCGAGGCACGGGAGCCGCCGTCAGTCCCCTTCGAGGCCTTCCCCAAATGGCGAATGCTGTCAAACCTAAAATGAGGACGTGGGCCCAGCGAGTTGAAACAAATCTTTATGTTTTTGAGACTTCAAACCTATATAGATCCCAATTCTCAGGCAATCAATATGCAGGGTGTCAAAAAATGCTTTAATTCTGCAGCTGGAGGAAAGTGATTCACGACTTTCACGGGCTTGCAGGTAGGTAGCATCACAACAACAGCGGGTGCAGTGACTCCAGACAAGCCTGCAAAAGTACGGGATGAGTTTGGGTATCATATGGACACATGCCGTACATCTGGAGACGACACAATGGGCCTTGTGAACATTATAAGTTTTGTATATAAAACTTTTTTCGGCCATGTATAAAAATAATTTACCACAAGTTATGTATATTTCAGAACAAGTTCAAAAAAAGGAGCCTATTTGATGTTAAAGAAAATACAATAGTTAGAATTGGCGTTGTGGCAGAAGATGGAAGCTGTACAGTGGTAATACTCACCGGTGTGACATCAAAAGATGTTGGAGAATGCGTGGAAGTGATTAAAAGACAAAATTGTTTAAAAAAAATTGGCTAATGATGAATTTCTAGCGTGTGAGACATTCAGAGCTCGCGGTCGCTTTCTCTATTGACGTTTTCTCACTTCGAGGTGGCACACGTACAGCAGCGCTAGCACGAGGTAGACATTAGCATATGATTGCTTCCGACCACTTTCCACTTCTGCCATCCATTACGTTTTAAAAGAAAGGACTTTTAAATCAAATGCGGCACTTAAGCAAAGGCAACATTCAGTGCGCTCGAAAGCATCTTTGATAAAAAGATGAGAAACTTTGCGATACGCTGAGGTCGAAGGACAATTTGATAATTTAGGGAGGGCAAGGATTTCTCTTTTCATAAAGAAAGAAAGAGTGCCATATAAAGAGAAAGAGAAGGCCTTCAGACCTTGTCAACCATCTTCATTAGAAACCCCACTTTAGTCTTAATGCATTTCTAGTCATTATCCAGGGCACAATATGTCACAGCCCTCTTTAAAAGAATATATACACATTGTTCGAATAATTGCCCTGTGAAGGACAAACAAGCACCATGTAAAAGGCATCATTATTTAGGTGAAATCACTGGCAGGGACTTTCAGGCCTTCCCTCTTCTTCGCCATTGTTGCAGAAGGCCATTTGATGTCAGAGTGTCTGAGCGATTCGCCAAACAGCAGCACGAGCGCCTGTGTGGGTTTAAACAGTCTTCGATCAGAGCTGCTGCTGCCGTGATCAACACGTATCCAAGAATCACGATCCTCTGTCTAATGATATTGTTTCAAACTGGGTGTGTTAATCTAAACTTACAAAAAACACTCTGCTAGTTTGGGGGAAAAAATGACACCCTTTAAAAACACCCCCCCTACTCCACCTCCGGTTGTCAATCACCTGTTATAGATCTCAGGTTTTTAATTAATATGCATAGTTAATTAGCTTCTTTCTGTCAGACAGCAGTAAAATGGCAGCTTGCTGAACTAACCAGCATCACCATGCATGGCTGGTTGCCATATTGTCTTATGTATTATCATTACTCTCACTTGATGTCAAATCTATAATAACCCATAGAAACTAAATACTGGCGGCCTCTCCTACCAGTCAGACGAGTTTTTACGCCCTCTGATATTCCTACTAAAAACAAACAAACACTGGTTTTATGACACCGGAAAAAAAATATTTTTTTAAATTTTACTTTATTTTACTTTATTGTGTGCAGGTGAGTGTGAAATGTCGTCCTGTGGCAGATTAGAGACCTGATAAATGATAGACAAGTGTAATTGTGTCACAATCAGCAGGGCTGACTGTGTGTAGAGTGAAGGGTGGACCCAAATGCAGATGAAAACAAAATGTGAAACATGACTTGAATAACAGAAAACGAGCCGTTTATTGAGGCTGGCAAAGTAACTGTAAACAAAAGGCAAAATGTAAGGCTAACAATAAACTAAACTGGGTGAGCTAAATTAACTACAAAGCTACAACAGGAACGTGGACTTGACATGAGGAAACTTGACGCAACTTCTTGGCTTGCAAACAAAGCAGACGATCTGAAAACAGAGGACTTAAATACACAGGAGGTGATTGGGGGAAGTGGGAACACATGGAGGAACAGCTGACTGACATGAGCTTAATGACAGGACAGGGGAAGTGAAACTAAATACAATGAACAAAGAACACACGACTCCTTCAAAATAAAACAGGAAACACTGAAACTAGACGTGACAACACAAGCTTAACAGACCTAACACGTGATGAACGATACAAGAACTCAAACATAGAAACCAAGGAAACAATAAATAATAACTGCCTTTCCTTAACTAAAGCTAAATAGGAATGACACATAAACTAATCACAAATCTAAAATGAGACAAATACAAAATGAACTCAGAGCGCTGGGTCAGAAACCCAGCCTGTGACATTTTGCCTGTTCTTAATCAGGCAAGGTTTTGCTTAGGGTCAGGCTTAAAATCCTCACTTTCCCAGCATTAAGAGGCCAAACTTCTCTGCAGCCAGCTTCCCAAATATTCCCTTAGTTACCACAATTATCACAGCTGTAACCCTATTGGATGAACTTGTTCATTGACAAATTATCCTAAAGGTGTTTAGTGTGAATAGTGTGTCTGAATAAACTGATCAGGATGGGGGTGATTATAAGTGAGCTACTGGACAGTCAGCCGAGCACTGACCCGGACAGACCGATTCGGCTCTGCTGCCGTATTGGACAGATGCAGGAAATCTCCTATACTTCGCCCTCTAGGTCTTTACATTGCAACACATCTGTGTAGCAGAGACTCATCTCTTCTCTCATGTTAAGAGTTTAATTCAACCCTGCAATGTCACAACACTTAACGCTGATATTCTTAAGCCGCTTGAACGTCATCTGACATCTGCTGTGCCTGTTTTGTTGTGTTTTTTTACAACATTTAGCAAGCCTCTTTTATTCTGCTTTGGTGAATTTACTGCGCTATCTGACTTTGTTGTCACTTCATTAGGGCAGCGCTGTGGTTAGCACCATCGCATCACAGCAAGAAGGTCCTCAGCTGAAATCCACCAGCCTGTCGGGGTCTCTCTTTGTGGCGCTCGTGAGCTCAGTCCGTGCTTGCGTGGGCTTTTTCAGGGTATCCTGGCTTCTTCCACCAGTCCAAAGACATGAATTTAGGTGAACACTGGTGAATCGAATTTGGCTGCAGGGTTGAATGGGAGCGTAAATGGTTGTCTGTCTCTCTGTGTGAGCTGTGTGACAGACTGAGAACCTCTCCAGGGTGCATCGTGCCACTTGCCCTGTGGCAACTGGGATAGGCTCCATCCCCCCCGAGACCCTGAATAGGATAAGAGGAAGAAAATGGATGGATGGATCTTTTTGCTATTTTTTTATATGAATAACTGTATAAATGTTATGTTTACCTTTATTGTCTTTTTTCTAGATTTGTAATGTTTGACATTTGCTCCATTTTATTTATTTCATTTTATCAAGCTGTCCTGCTGTATTTAGGCTATTCTGTTATAGGTTTGTATTTAACCCTTTAAAGCCGGTCAGAGCAGCACGCTCTGTTTTGCGTAACTATTTTTAAATCCCGGTAGCTCTGCAACCATGTAAGCTAGCGCAATACTTTTTTTTGCATATGAAACCGGAGGAGTTGTACTTACATCTTATGCCATCAGCTTGTCCTCGGTCACAGTTTCCTTCCACATATAGTTTTGCAAAAACTGCATAAAAAGCACTTGCAGAAACAAAAACATAATATTCCAGAAACACGCTTTGCCGATCCGATCAGCTGTTAGTAACACTTCCTACGTTGGAATAGACGTCAGCGCGAACTTTTGCATGTCCGCCATGACCTGCCCAAAACCGGAAGTGACGTCATTTTCGCGGAAATGTAGGGTTTGTTTTTTTTTACCATTAGGGCCTCATGAGCCTATACTGGTGTTTTTAAAAGTTATCTTTGACTTTATGACTTTCTGTGTGGTTTCTGGGATGCTTAGGACTCATATTGCACTGCTGGAAATAGTTTATTTTGATGCACATGCTGCTTTTTTGCAAATTTGCATTATAATGTTTATTTTCGTTTTTCCTGCAGTGTATAAAAATTGGTGTATCTGAAAAATAAAACTATGAAGACACTCAAAATAAATTTCCTGTGGTGGGAAACTATTTTGTGCAACTTTTTTGTATTTACAGTTTTGAGGGATAAGCCTCTTAAATTTCTCTAACTAGAAATATATGTTAATTTTTTTGTAGTTTATTGCACTTTTCTGCAATTTATGTAATTATTATGCACTTAATGCAGACATATTATTAAAATCTGGGCTATAATGGTTGTATTGATGTATATCAACTTGAAATGCTCCCAAAAATGGCTCTACAGCATGTAAAAATATAATATAAGCTCTGGCGGACTTGGTTCTAGGTCTTAAAGGGTTAAAGTTTTGGCTGTTTTGGTATATTGGTGATCATTAAATACGCTTGGCTAGTAGCCTGTTGCTAAGTTAATTTGCCCACTTTATATGTATCCTGCACACAAGAGTCAAAATCCTCTACATAAAAGTGCAGCGCATGTTTCACTGAGATGCTATTGATAAAATGGTTACAAAGATCCAATCTGTCATGTGAAAAAACACATTTGTTTGTACGTCCCATGTCAGTTTTTCAGGAAAGTCTTAATCTCTTTAAAAAGAAACAAACATGTCTACAGATGAGATCCTCAAACAAATTACAGATTGTTGGCATTTTTTTTGTTATTTTCATAATAATATGAAAGAATAGACAAAACCGAAACATCACATGTCACAAGCACCCCTGCTTTTATCACGCATTCAAATTCATAAAATTATCAGGGTTTCCAGCTCCGGAGCCAACGGTACAGCTTTCTTAGGGAGCTAGTTCAACCTCAGACGTCTTGGGTCTGCTGTTCTCTTTGTTATTGAAGTGTGTGGTGTCAACACGCCAAGATCTAAAGAGCTCTCTAAAGCTTCTGGGGGGAGGAGGGGAGGGTTGTGGATGCCCATGAGTCTGGCAGGGGATTTTAAAAGATCTCCAGGTTTTTTTTGGGAATAAATCAGCCCATGGTAAGGAAAATCATCTCCAAGTGGTGAAGATTTTTTAAATGACTGCCAGTAATTCCAAGACCGGCCTGCACAGTAATTTCACCCTAAAAGCAGACTCAAAACCTATCCAGGACGTGCGGGTAACTTTTGCAACTACTGGTGTCAAAGTGCATCTATTGACAACCTCTGCTGAATGTCTACACAAAGAGTTTGCCCAACTTTAAATGAAATGGAAAATGTGCCAGGAAAATGTCTTTGCTCTCCAAAAATGTTCTGGTTTGGGGTTGCTTCACTGCCTCGAGGACAGGTCTGCACGCAGGCACTGATTCGGCTACGCTTTCCGCATCACGCGAGAGGGGCTCGGAGTTACTTTGAGGCCATCTGTCCGAAAAGCGAAGCTGAAATGGAAGACGACGTTTCAACGGGATGGCGATCCTAAGCAAACAAGCAAATCCGCCACAGAATACCTCGAAAAGAAGGAATGAAAGGTTATGGCATTGCCTGAGCCCAGATTTAATACCATCATAATGTTGTGGGAGGATTTGAAATAGGTAGTACATCCAAGAAAACTTTCATGAATCTCACGACCGAAGGAATTTTGAATGTAAGAGTGGTCAAAATTTTCAGCGAGCTGATGAGGAATGAGTGATTTCTGCTAAAGAGGCAATTCTAGCTTCTGAGGGAAGGGGTCTAATTCTGTCTGCAGAATAACATTGAAATTATTCTCCAATAGATGATTGAAAAAGCTCATTTTCCCTGCAGTGTTGTTATGATGTTACTTGTAGTTACTGTTTCACACGTGTCAAATATCCAGCAGTTTCCACGGGATATAATTGCTTTTTTTTCCGTTAGAATTCACAAAGGAATTTATGCTCTTTCAATTACACTAACAGAAAACATGCAATACAGATGATAGTGATTAGATGATAATACTGGTAGGGTCAAGATCACGGCATCTCGCTTTCTTGTCAGCTTTTGCTTTTGTGGTGCAATTTCTGACATGGTTTATGTGGCGTGCTTTATATTTTGGCTATTTGTTGGATTTTTGTCCCTTTTCTGCCAAGGATCCAGGTTGGCTTTTGCCTGCGTTCTGTCAGGCTGATGACGTAAAGAAAAACCACGAGTCCGGCACTTTTAAAACGACACAGGACCCATAAGTGATCTCCTGATAAATAGCAAAATAGAAGACGTGACAGCTGAGGTGACTACGCAGATGTAAAGTTTAATACCCGCACTCTGTCTGCCAAAACAGGAAAAGCAAGGGTAAAAAAAGGACACATTTTTGGCAGCCCTTCATCAAAAGCATAAAGCAGTGGCCACAAGGGGAGAAGTAAACAGATTAGAAAAGCTATTGACATTTCCCTGTAGCAAGGAAGGGGTGTCGAATGGCAGCGGGGATGATAAGGTGTACAGGCATTTAGTCCCCCCTCTCATGTTTTATGTATCTGTGATCACAACCGATCGTGAGCGAAATTAATCAATAACAATGCCGCCAGGATGTGTGGATGACACATGCCACTGCCCGCCCCCCGCCGCCGCCGCCGAGCTGGCCCCCCACCCCCTCGGCACCCTCTCGCCACACTCCTCCATTCTCCACCCTCCTTCATTTTCCTCACCCCATCCATTTTGATACGGGGGCCTGTTGTTCGCCCACGTCTAGGTGAGGGATTTTTACATCCCCGGCGTGCTTGGAGGAACTCCATATGGCCGGGATCAAAGGTGTTGCTGGGTGCATGGTTCTGCTTGGTTGCCAGCCACCGCCGTTAATTAGAAAACAAGATCAGAGGCGGTATTAAAATCCAATTAAGCCCGTATGAACAGATTGCCAAGTGATGTTCACTAATGCATTACTGAGCACCATGCAAATTTTAGTGGCAGCATTTGGCTTTATGTTATGTGTTCATGTCATTAAGAGTCTGTGTGTATTCGGGAGTGTATCCGAGTGTCTGCGGGAGTGTGTCTATGCGCATCACTTGCCGGCTATCTAAGGCTCTGTGACATTGCCTGATCTTTTCCTTGATACACAGCCCTAATCTCATACAAACAATCAGCTAAAGCTCTGCAGAGCAACAACACCTATCCACACAATAAGATTGGATGATATTGCTTCTTACAATTAAAGCATAATTGAGAATGCTGAATTATTGATCCATCATAATTGAGTTCTCTTCATTTGATTTGTATGAGAAACTAATATGATGCACAGAAAAATACAGCAGATTTGACTAAATTGCCTGAGAGTATTTGAGCTTAATCCAAAGATCCATAACGTTTCTACGTGGCCTCCACTGGCCACTCAAAGACATAAATTACAAGCGGGACAGGAGCCTTCTATTTAAATCAGTTTAAAATCCGAGATAGCTGTCAGCAGATAAAATTAAACCGTGTTAAGGAATTGGATGAGGCACATTAAAATGCGTACATAAAATGATTCTGCACAATAAGTGCCAATTTAGTCCATGAGTTTCATTCGCACAGCAGACAGACAGGGCATCTGTACCAAAGACTGACAAGTGGATGCAGCTGGTGGCCTATGGCCCGAAGCATCCACATTATCTCAGACGAGGGTTGTTAATGTTGGGCTGAATGGAGCCCCTTTTGAGATACAAAATAACATTCTGATTAGAAAGCCAGGAAATACACATCTGAAGAGCCGGAAATTGTCACAATGCAGAACCGCGGCACATTTGGCACAGTCTCAAGCTGGGTATGGAGGAATAAGATCTTAATGAAGGGATGTGCTCTATCAAATGCATTGAGCTTTCTCATATAGTTGCGCTGTTTATCAATTTCCACAGGATATGTTCTTCGAGTTAAAGTTTTGTGGCAAGGAAACAAATTGCTGCACCCCAGTTTGCGGTCGGTGCCGATGATTTGTTTGCTGTAAAAATCTTTCGGAAATCTAATATTTTACGAGGGAGCCGTGTGATGGGCCTTTTGGCACTTTAGCTCCACCAGCATACAGTGTTGGGAAGGTTACTTTTAAAATGTATTCCATTACAGAATACATGCCCCAAAATGTATTCTGTAACGTATTCCGTTACGTTACTCAATGAGAGTAACGTATTCTGAATACTTTGGATTACTTAATATATTATCATGCTGTTTACAACTACATGAATGTACTATTGCTGTGATTTATTACTGTTACTGAAGGTCCGCGGCTCCGAACCGTAGTAAAGGGACCTCTGGCTAATACGGTGGGTTCTGTGTCGGCTCGTAGCTGAAAACTAGCTTTACTTTGTTGTCTGGGTCAACTTTGCTAGCGAGAGACAGAGAGAGGCGTTGAAAGGCTGCTCCAACTGAACTTATTGTTTTTGGAGGAAAACACGAACACAGCATACAGTCGAGTCTTAATAGCTTACTTACAACTGGGCTCGTCAGGCTCTCTTCTTGGCTGCAGTGGTTATTATTATATTTACATGCTTCCAGCTCCCGTTTTTGCTCGATGACAGCTCGTACTTTTCCTTTTTCTCCCTCCCTCGCT